>NC_056433.1:25655976-25955976 GCF_018296145.1 Oncorhynchus tshawytscha | reverse complement strand
AGTGAGGACAGACATTTCAAAACAAGTCTATACATGCTCATGCAGGCGATGTGCTCTCCTTACCTGACATGCCTTGTACGCAGGGCTATAACTACATATGAGGACATTGAGGTCCGGAGCGTTGCAATTTCATTGAATTTTAAGCAGTTTTCCTAATGTTTAACCTGTATGTCACTCACTGTCACTTAATTAGCCCATGTCAGTAAACAATTTTTAGATTAGTAAATTAGTCTAGCCAGCAATCTAAACTAGTAGTAATCATGGCCCAATTACAGATCGGGCACGCAGGGCATGTGCCCATGGGCCCTGAACTCCAGGGGGCCCCAATTTATTTTGTTAACTCTCACTTAGATATATTAACATTGCATAAGTCATGGCAAAATGTGTAGAATTGCAAGGAAATTAGCTGTAAAACTGCAACAAAAAGCTATGTAGAGCTAACTCATTTATTAACTTTTTGTTAATTAAATCTGTTTTTTTTTGCTAACAGATCTATGTATTATTAAATTATATTGTTTAATCCCGGTGCTGAGTTAATGTGAGTTAATGTGTAGTGGCTAATTGTATAGCTAATTGACTATGTGTTTTGTAGATCGACTGAGGTGAATGAAGTTCCAGCAAACAATGTGTGTCACGGATAGCTAGGAGTGGTGAGTGTGTAGTCAGGCGCAGATAGCAATGTTTCCAATGCATACATTTATTAAGCTTGGTCTAGCCAAAAAACAGGCAAAATGACCAATAATCAGGTATGTCCCCAAAGCCAGGGAAAATAAGACAGCAAAATACGTATAAGCAAAACAATTTCACCACTGACAGTGAGAATAAGCCCGCACAAATGTAGGCGGGTCCTGGAAGTTTAGATAGGCCAAAATTAACAACAAATAAGTAACAGGTGAAAACAATCAAGAACAAACTAACAGAAAAGAAAAGGGAATCGGTGGCAGCTAGTAGACCAGTGACGCCGACCACCGGTGGAAGTCGTGACAATGTGATAATTGCAGGGGTTATTTTTCTTAGTTTTTGCTGTTCTCCAAATAGCATTTTAGAGTTTTAAAATTATATAGAAATGCAGTAAATGAGCTTTAATGAGCCACCTGTCTGGACCTCACTAAAACTCAGACCCTGGTTACGGCTATGCTTCTATGTACCATGCCCAATGCATTTCCGGTATTACCACCGGTCATTGGAATGCCAACCATGCATAGATAGATACCTATCTTTAATGATAGATAGTCATAAAGAAGCAATCCTCATCTCAACAGTCCGTAAGATACACTCTATCCTGTTGCTACAGGCTACCTGCCAGTGTCAACCTAGCTCATATACGAACATGACCATGCCAGTTTGGATAATGGATGATCATGTTGTGACTGGGTCAGTCACTGCACATTACAGGAAGATGTCCCTCAAAGCATAGGCCTACTTAGGCACCTTGTCGTTCTCCTTAAAACAGTAAACTGATCAATAAGGAGTGGGTGTCACGGATTTCTTCTGTTGAAGGAGAGGCGGACCAAAACGCAGCGTGGTTATTGTGATACATCTTTAATGATGATATATGAACAATATCCAACACAAGAAATGTGAAAAACCAAAAACAGCCCTATCTGGTGTAACAAACACAAAGACAGGAACAATCACCCACAAAACCCAACACTAAACAGGCTACCTAAATATGGCTCCCAATCAGAGACAATGACTAACACCTGCCTCTGATTGAGAACCATATCAGGCCCAAACACAGAAACAGACAAACAAGACATCCAACATAGAATGTCCACTCAGATCACACCCTGACCAAACAAAACATAGAACATACAAAGCAAACTATGGTCAGGGTGTGACAGTGGGCCACTATGCTTTAGCTCAGCGGGTTAACACATTCTAGGGACACACAGACGATTCAAGTTCAAAGTCAGTCAATCACACAGGCTGTCTGGGTAACTAGAGAAAACATGACTCTCCAAATATAACCTTTTTATGTGGTTGTCCTAACCCATGATATTTTGAAGAATGCTGCTCTTATTCAGCCTGTGATGGGATCTGTATTTGGAACTTTTGTTTCAATGCTCCTCCAAAAGGTACAGTAGTTTAGCTTCCAAATTTGATTAAAGCTGAATAGATTTTTCAGCACTGGGTGTGCGAACATTGAGTCATGCTGACTGCAATCGTTATCTCTCACACATCCGGCATTTAACTAAGTCGATAAAAACAGACTATAACCCTTAATCAGTTACCTTTATTTCGATTTTTAAAGAACGGAAAATTAAGCGAACCCAGATGATGATAAGACTGTAGCGTGGATTAATTATTACAATACAATGACCATGTCAACAAACCCAGCAAATGTCTTTGGAACAGTGGCGGCTTGCTAAAGGATAACCTATGCCATGCCCAGGCTTCTACCACACCTGTGAAAGAGACTGCTAAAAGCGAGACCTGTCAAGAACAGCTGTGTGTTTGAATGAGTCAGCAGTAGTGGCTTCAGCCCCGGATGTTTCCGGTCCAGCCCTGAACCTTTTGATGGTCAAAAATATCTAGATTTTATATAT
Source organism: Oncorhynchus tshawytscha (assembly GCF_018296145.1). NCBI lineage: Eukaryota > Metazoa > Chordata > Actinopteri > Salmoniformes > Salmonidae > Oncorhynchus > Oncorhynchus tshawytscha. The sequence continues at coordinate 25,953,427 of NC_056433.1, read as the reverse complement.
TTTTTTCAGTCTGATAAGAGTTTCCATAACCACAGATCACTTGCACTATTCAGTATATAAGAAAAAAAATGTTGACAAAAAAAAAATACTGACAAACTTATGACAAAAATAAAGAATACAGAATACCGTGTTAGGCAGGTAGCCTAGCAGTTAAGAGTGTTGGGCCAGTAACCTGAAGGTTGCTGGTTCAAATCTCTGTGCTGATTCAGTGAAAAAGCTGTCAATGTGCCCTTGAGCAAGGAATTTAATCCTAGTTGCTCTGGATAAATGCATCTGCTTAAATGTAGTAGGGTTGTCACTACTTAACAAAATCATAAATATGACTAAACCCCACCCATTTCCACAATTTATATTTTTTAAATCAGATTTTAAACCTAACCGTAACCACACTGCTAACATTATGCCTAACCCTAACCTTGAATTAAGACCACAAAGCACATTTTTGTAGCCAATTTTAACTTTGTGGCTGTGGATTCTGACTTTGTGGCTGTGTTACCTAATGGAAACCCAGTAGTTTGTACCGCAAGAAGCCTTTGACGTGACACGGTAGATGCTGTGATACGTCCCTGGTTAGATGTCAATGTCATCATTCAACAAAACGCCTGTCTGTAGTATAGCACAGAGCATATGGCTATTCAGAACTTCTTCCGAAAGAGAGGCAAAAAAAGCTAGCAGGTTGAGCACAAGCAGGCAGGGGTGGAGAGGGCAGAACAGCCAGAAAGTCAAAGTGCAGCAGCAGCAGTTATCCACATGTTTGTGTAGGGTTGGTTGTAGCTGACTAGCTAGTTTCCCTCAGCATCAAGGTTGAATAATGCTAATAAACTAGCGTTAGCACTCAGCATCCTTAGGCTATTGGGTGTCAGTTATTTAACAGTATGTTTAGTTGATAGGCAAGCTAAGAATGTTGATATACACTACCAGTCTAAAGTTGGGACACACCTACTCATTCCAGGGTTTTTCTTTATTTTTTTATTTTTTTTCCTACATTGTAGAATAACAGTGAAGACTTCAAAACTGTGAAATAACATATGTACTAACCAAGAAAGTGTTAAATAAGTCAAACTATATTTTATATTTGGGATTCTTCAAACTAGCCACCCTTTGCCTTGATTACAGCTTTGCACACTCTTGGCATTCTCTCAACCAGCTTTTCCAACAGTCTTCAAATCAAACTTTATTTGTCACGTGCCCCGAATACAACAGGTGTAGATCTTACAGTGAAATGCTTACTTACAGGCTCTAACCAATAGTGCAAAAAAGTTATTAGTTGAACAATAGGTAAGTAAAGTAATAAAAACAACAGTAAAAAGACAGTGAAAAATAACAGTAGCGAGGCTAAAAAAGTAGCGAGGCTACATACAGACGCCGGTTAGTCGAGCTAATTGAGGTAGTATGTACATGTAGATATGGTTAAAGTGACTATGCATATATGATGAACGGAGAGTAGCATGACAGGATGACTCCTTGCTGTCCCCAGTCCACCTGGCCGTGCTGCTGCTCCAGTTTCAACTGTTCTGCCTTATTATTATTGGACCATGCTGGTCATTTATGAACATTTGAACATCTTGGCCATGTTCTGTTATAATCTCCACCCGGCACAGCCAGAAGAGGCCTGGCCACCCCACATAGCCTGGTTCCTCTCTAGGTTTCTTCCTAGGTTTTGGCCTTTCTAGGGAGTTTTTCCTAGCCACCGTGCTTCTACACCTGCATTGCTTGCTGTTTGGGGTTTTAGGCTGGGTTTCTGTACATCACTTTGAGATATCAGCTGATGTACGAAGGGCTATATAAATAAATTTGATTTGATTTGATTTAGCAGTAGCGTAAAAGAGGGGTTGGCAGGTGGTGGGTGGTGGGTGACAGGACACAATGCAGATAGTCCGGTTAGCCAATGTGCGGGAACACTGGTTGGTCGGGCCAATTGAGGTAGTATGTACATGAATGTATAGTTAAAGTGACTATGCATATATGATAAACAGAGAGTAGCAGCAGCGTAAAAGAGGGGTTGGGGTACACAATGCAAGTAGTCCGGGTAGCCATTTGATTACCTGTTCAGAGGTCTTATGGCTTGGGGGTAAAAACTGTTGAGGAGCCTTTTTGTCCTAGACTTGGCACTCCGGTACAGCTTGCCATGCGGTAGTAGAGAGAACATTCTAAGACTGGAGTAGCTTGGATCTTTGACAATTTTTAGGGCCTTCCTCTGACACCGCCTGGTGTAGAGGTCCTGGATGGCAGGAAACTTAGCCCCAGTGTTGTACTGGGCCGTACGCACTAGCCTCTGTAGTGCCTTGCGGTCGGAGGCCGAGCAATTGCCGTACCAGGCAGTGATGCAACCGGTCAGGATGCTCTCGATGTTGCAGCTATAGAACCTTTTGAGGATCTCAGGACCCATGCCAAGTCTTTTTAGTTTCCTGAGGGGGAATAGGCTTTGTCGTGCCCTCTTCACGACTGTCTTGGTGTGTTTGGACCATTCTAGTTTGTTGTTGATATGGACACCAAGGAATTTGAAGCTTTCAACCTGCTCCACTACAGCCCCGTCGATGAGAATGGGGGCATACTCGGTCTGCCTTTTCCTGTAGTCCACAATCATCTCCTTAGTCTTGGTTACGTTGAGGGATAGGTTGTTATTCTGTCACCACCCGGCCAGGTCTATGACCTCCTCCCTATAGGCTGTCTCATCGTTATCGGTGAGACAGCTGTTGTGTCGTCTGCAAACTTAATGATGGGGTTGGAGTCGTGCCTGGCCATGCAGTCGTGGGTGAACAAAGAGTACAGGAGGGGACTGAGCATGCACCCCTGGGGGGCTCCAGTATTGAGGATCAGTGTGGCAGATGTGTTGCTACCTACCCTCACCACCTGGGGGTGGCCTGTCAGGAAGTCCAGGATCCAGTTGCAGAGGGAGGTGTTTAGTCCCAGGATCCTTAGCTTAGTGACGAGCTTTGAGGGTACTATGGTGTTAAACGCTGAGCTGTAGTCAATGAATAACATTCTCACATATGTCTTCCTTTTGTCCATGTGTCGGCTATGGAGAGCGTGATCACGTAGTCGTCCGGGACAGCTGATGCTCTCATGCATGCCTTAGTGTTGCCTGCCTCGAAGCAAGCATAGAAGTGATTTAGTTCATCTGGTAGGCTCGTGTCACTGGGCAGCTCGCGGCTGTGCTTCCCTTTGTAGTCTGTAATAGTTTGCAAGCCCTGCCACATTAGACGAGTGTCGGAGCCGGTGTAGTATGATTCAATCTTAGCCCTGTATTGACGCTTTGCCTGTTTTATGATTCGTCACAGGGTATAGCAGGATTTCTTATTAGCTTCCGGGTTAGAGTCCCGCACCTTGAAAGTGGCAGCTCTATCCTTTAGCTCAGTGTGAATGTGGCCTGTAATCCATGGCTTCTTTTTGGGGTATGTACGTACAGTCACTGTGGGGACGATGTCCTCGATGCACTTATTGATAAAGACAGTGACTGATGTGGTGTACTCCTCAATGCCATCGGAGGAATCCCGGAACATGTTCCAGTCTGTGATAGCAAAACAGTCCTGTAGTTTAGCATCTGCTTCATCTGACCACTTTTTTATAGACCGAGTCACTGGTGCTTACTGCTTAAATTTTAGCTTGAAAGTAGGAATCGTGAGGATAGAGTTGTGGTCGAATTTACCAAATGGAGGGCGAGGGAGAGCTTTGTACGCATCTCTGTGTGTGGAGTACAGGTGACCTAGAATTGTTTTCCCTCTGTTTGCACATTTAACATGTTGATAGAAATTTGGTAGAACTGATTTAAGTTTCCCTGCATTAAAGACTCCGGCCACTAGGAGCACCGCTTCTGGGTGAGTGGTTTCCTGTTTGCTTATTTCCTTATACAGCTGACTGAGTGCGGTCTTAGTGCCAGCATCTGTCTGTGGTGGTAAATAAACAGCCACAAAAAGTATAGCTGAAAACTCTCTAGGCAATTAGTGTGGCCTGCAATTTATCACAATATACTCTACTTCAGGCGAACAAAATCTAGACTTCCTTAGATTTCGTGCACCAGCTGTTGTCTACAAACATGCACAGACCCCCCCCTATCTTGCCCACTATCTTTCCGGTGCAACGTATACCCCGCTAGCTGAATATCCATGTCGTCATTCAGCCACGATTCTGTGAAACAGGATATTACAGTTTTTGATGTCCCATTGACAGGATATTCGTGATCGTACCTCGTCTTGAAGGAGTTCCCACATATCCTGAGCACTTGTTGGCTGCTTTTCCTTCACTCTGTGATCCAACTCATCCCAAACCATCTCAATTGGATTGAAGTTGGGGGATTGTGGAGGCCAGGTTATCTACTCTGAAGAGTTGATGTTGAGATGTGTCTGTTACTTGAACTCTGTTAAGCATTTATTTGGTCTTCCTTTCCTGTGGCGGTCCTCATGAGAGCCATTTTCATCATAGCGCTTGATGATTTTTGCCACTGCATTTCAAGAACCTTTCAAAGTTCCAGATTGACTAACCTTTGTGTCTTAAAGTAATGATGGACTGTCATTTCTCTTTGCTTATTTGAGCTGTTCTTGCCATAATATGGACTTGGATTTTTACCAAATAGGGCTATCTTCTGTATACCCCCTCCCCCTATTTTGTCACACCACAACTGATTGGCTCAAACACATTAAGAAGAAAAGACTTTCCACAAATCAACTTTTAACAAGGCACACCTGTTAATTGAAATGCACTCCAGGCGACTATCTCATGAAGCTGGTTGAGAGAATGCCAAGAGTGTGCAAAGCTGTCAAGGCAAAGGGTGGCTAAGAATCTCAATATAAAATATATTTTGTTTATAACACTTTTTTGGTTACCACATGACTCCATATGTATTATTTTATAGTTTGGATGTCTTCACTATTATTCTACAATGTAGAAAATAGTAAAAATCAAGAAAAACTCTGGAACGAGTAGGTATGTCCAAACTTTTGACTGGTACTGTATGTGTTCCAGAATAGAGAGTGTTCCAGAGTAGCGAGACCCAAAGTAGCTACTGTAATTGAGTATTGGCAGTGTCTGCTGTGGCAAGTGCAAGTTTCCTGAAAAATGTCTAATCTCTCAATGTTCATCTCAAAGTGCACCAAATTCATGCATTTAGCTGTTGAAATTCCTTTTCTCTTGCTAGGGAAGGACATCTCCGGACCCCCCTACTGGCTTTGGGCTAAGCCCCCAATGTCTTCAAATCCTAGAAATTTCCCTGGTCAGCAGTGGGATGTAGATCAGGCCTGACATAGTGATTCTGGCCCAGACAAAAGCTGATTCATGTTATCTCACACACAGATGTGGAAGAGAATCAATGGTGCGGTTGTGCCTCAGTCCCATTGTTGAGATTTTCTGAATCCAAAGAGTAGAGTGAACAAAATGTAGGACATTAAATAGGATACAGGGAGGAAAATTTGCCAAATTCTAACTGTCTGAGTGTGGTAAAAGCATACTATAAAGATGGATGGCCATATTGAGTATATAGCTAATGAATTAATCAGTTTCTTATTACATTTGTATTTGTTATTGGGCAAATTAGATGTATGGATTATTCTTGATTTCAGTTTCTGTCAAAGAGCTTGAGTGAGATAAATAAAGATGTGTCTATCTATCTATCAAATAATCGCCATGGACCAACTTGACTATTTAAATAATGAAGTAAGCTACATGCCACCCAATAAAAGGCTGGGAAATACTGCCATCAGGTGGTGAGGAAAGACAAACTGATGTGATAGTTGTTAGAAGATAGGGCACCAGTAGGTGGCAGTGTTGTTAAAGAATAAGATTGGCTCAGCAATGCGAACGATAAGAGACATCTTTACTTGGCTTTATGGTTTTTATTTTACAAATGAAAGTTTACAGATTGTGCACAAATGTGATTTCCTTGTGCCGGGCAGAGTTCATGCTCCACCTTAGCCAAAACAAAATTATATCTAAAAGTTTATGATATGAGGAACGAGAGGATCGTCGGTGAGCTTTGATTTTCTAAAGACATTTATTATAGACTGATACTGTTCACATTCACACCATAAACCCTGTAATAACTTATAATAGACGTATACAGTTTTATATTTCTAAAGATTTGAACTTTCCCCTTGGTAAGAAAAACAAGAAAAATAAAATAGGCCTATCTATATACACTCTTGTGAGTCTGCTGGGTCGTTTTAGAAATAAGTCCCTTTTGGGTAGTGCAACTTGGTCCCCCCCAAAAATAACATTTTATTTCACCTAATTTTAACATTCTGCGATATAACAGGGTTGACGATTTCATCCTAAATCAGCAATAAATCCCCTTGTGACATGAGGAATGGAAGCTTGTTGTGTGCAACAGGAAGGAACAATTGAATGCAAGCTATACAAAAATGTGTAATTGTCAATCTATGGGTAACAAGTTTGATGTGTTATGCTTGACCCACTCAGTATTTCAACAAAAAAAAACAGAAATGACATTATGATTTGACTATTAGATGTTCAATGTTTTTTTTTTAAGTAACAGTTTCACCATATTAACACCAGAGTTCAGTTCACTTAACAGGGTTGACCTTAAAATGAGGGACACGTTTTTTTTTTTAACCTAAAAATGAATCACTAATCACATTGTCGAAGCAACCAAACAACTAGGGCTTTACAATGATGGTGACAACTTGGAGAAATGTTGGGGTTAAGCGGGTTAAAATCTTCCTAGAAGTCACAGAGGGTGCATAGATTTGGCACTTTAGCAAGTATTGATTTGTATTAAAAAAAAGGCTTTTAAAATGTTAGATTGGTGCACAATTTATACTTAAAATATCAAAGGGACGAAAAAGGGACTCATTTCGTAGAATGACCCAGCTTCTGTCCTTATTGCTACTGCATATGTCTGACTATGGGAGAGCTAGTGTTCATTGTCCCTGTATAGTGGGCCTAAACATTGAAAAGCAAAATCCACCAGTCTTATTTCAGTGTTTCACAATAGAAGTTGTCAGATAAACATCTGCCTCAGAGCTATGTCTCATAAGTAGTTTACCGTCTGTCTTTCTTACCTTTCACAACATGTCTCCTCTATACACCTGCGTTACAAAAGTCACATGATCCAGGTGGAGTGTCATTGGCTCACAGAGCTGTCACCTGAGAAAGGCAACTGTTCAAAGCGTTGACCCAGATATGACACATTGCTCTAGTTAGCCAAACTAACAATAGAGGCTCATATCATCTTGCATCCAAAATAAGAAAATATTATACAATCTGTCTTCTATGAAGACAGTAATTAAAAATAAATGTGCCAATTAGCATCCTGGCAATTGAAAATAGTCCAGCTCATTTTTCCATCCATGACATAACACCTTTCTCCCCTATATATGTTGTGTTTCTTGAAAGGACCTTAGAATAAAATATATTACAAGACGGCCACACTTCTCAAAGTCTCACTGGTGAAGCTGGTTCATCACTTGCAGCACGTCTTCTAGTATGGACGGCCCCAAGTCAAGGTTCAGGACAAAAGACGAGTCTTCATCGACCCCTGGAGGGGCCTCCACTGGGGGACAAGGAGCCTGTTGGGGGGCCGTGTTCAATTCGGATCCATCCGGCCCCATCGTTAACCCTCCCTCCTCCTTCTTTTCCTGCTCCTGCTTTACCTCCTCTTCGTGGTGCAAACTGTCATGCGCCACCACCTCCACAACATCCAGTAAAGGCAGAAAGAGGCACCTCTGGTGCCTGGAAGCCTGGGGATGGGTTCTGGCTTTGGAGGCCTGTGCATCCATCTCTTCTGGGCTGAGGAGGCGTGGGGGCTTGGGTGGGGGTGGAGGGGTCTCATTGGGGGTGATGTTGGAGTAGAGGTCCTGGTGGCTTTGAGAGCTGTGGAGGATGAGACTTCCGGTCCGCTGGAAGGTTGCGTGGTCGCCGAAGACATCCCCGTGGGCATCCAATCCGATGTGGGAGAGGTGGCGGAAGTCACCCAAGGGTAGGCTGATCATGTTGACTGATAGCAGCTCACGGCGCTTCTGCTTGCGGGGCCAGCGCATGCTGGCTGATTTGAGGTACAAGGTGGTCTTCAGAGGCATCTTGGACTTAATGGTGTGTACTGTCAGTGAGTTCAACACTTTTAGGCTGAAGTGGAGGTCACTCAGTTGAAGGGTCCAGTTGACCTTTAGGCAGCTCTGAAAATGTGAGGACAAACAAACTAGGTTAAGAAAACTCACTTCAAATGATTTGATACTCCTTCTTTTGTTTGTTTTTTATTTTGGCATTTCATAGCTACACAGCCTAAAAAATGCCAATGCTAAACAACCTTTGCCACGATTGTCATGAAATTGGATTCCAGGTTGAGATCGGTAGCTAGCAATGGCCATATATGGACTGGTAACTGCAGCCATGACTGTATAATAAAATAACCTGTTTTTCTTGTATACATGTGTAACTTCACACACACAGCTTGCGGCACAAAGGTTTTGTCATGGGTGTGACCTTAATCTAGTAAGAATTGATGCCTAAAGAGTGCTGAATGCTGAATTATTTGTCTCATGGAAGGAAAAGTCTAAACAACCTCTTGTACTGGAAAGTGAACACTGAGGCACATTAGTCTGTTAATAAGTAACCTTGGAGACTTGTTTTATTTCAGGGCCATTACTTTTATCTCTGACCTGATAAAAATGCTTTTTTCTTTGACTGTTGGTGTTTCTGTGATTGCTTTAGCTTTGGTTTCACTCGTTGTCATTGTTCACACTATGTTTATGTGTCTAAAGCTACTTGAACGTTTGAGACAGTGTTGCAGTCGTGGCTTGTTGTAACTGGTAGTATTTCTTCTCATTTTAAGAAGGTGAGCGTTTTTTCCCCAGGGCAGTGTTTCATGTTACCTTTAATGGAACAGTGCCTTGAGAATTCTAAGGAAAATGGTTTACTCCTGACTGGAAGACAACCTGGTTAGGGACTTTCCTAATTTGCCTAAAATGTGAAGTTGATGCTGTCTTATTTGTATTTTATAGTCATAGCAAAAAAGCATCTGAGGATTTTGGCCTATTTTTCAGACAATGTTGAAATCCCCATGGTGGGCTGTTTTTCTGTACAGTTAGTACAAGGTTTTATAATCTTCATGATAGTTCCGATCATGGATCCTAAACAACTTAGTTCCAATGGATCTACAATTATTTCGTTTTTACATCTAATATTTGTATGGGGCTTTTAAAGAGACAGCCACGAGGACAATGTGTCAGAGATAGTGCCTCAGGTAAGCTGAGGTAGCTGGCATGATTCAAATGAACAGTAAAACGGCCAACTGTTGTGTCCAGATTGAAAGAATCATTTATTTTGACAATTAGTTGGTCCACTGACACTAAGTCAAGACGTGAACCACTAACTAAAGCCATTACAGTATATAGGCCACACATTGTTTGTTCATTCACTTATTGCTTACAAGTCTTAAAAGCTTACCGGTGTCTATCTTTGTTTCGACACAAGTGAGGTGAACAGGAAGCAGTCTTTCTATGCATTCTCAGTATATTTGCTCTTCTCGCTCTTCTCTGCAGTTTTAGAACACACAGCTCTGTAGACGTTCCATGTGCGAAAAGCGCCCCTGACTCTGAAACACTGACAAGGTCTACTACCCTAAAGCACACACAAACTGAGCTAGACTGCCTTATCAGCTCACCTGTGTCTCTGGGTTGTGTTAGTTTAAAGTGATAAACCTTCGGTCCCTCCACCCTGATTTATCAATATCTTTGTCTGTGCGTCTTCTCTCTTGTGACCGTCTTCTCTCAGGTAGTCCTCTAGTCCCAATAATCTCTGGAATAGAGGGTCAGCTCTTATTGTGGAGGTGTGACAAAAGAGGAGGGGTGTATGACGCTCAGGTGAACTCTTCACTGCTAGGGTTTCTTTCAACGAAGGTAGGGAAAGGGGGAAGTGTTCTAGATTATATCACTTGCCCTGTGGGTCTCAACTTCATGTTGAGAGTTAGAATATTACAATACACAAGGTACAATTTGGTAATGCTTCAGCAGTTTTTCTCTCTAGAAAGTTAGTTTAGCCAGCTACCTACACGTGGTAGTAATCATGGCCGAATAACTGACAGGCCTGCAGGGCATGTGCCCAGGGGCCCTAACCTCCAGGGGGCGGACATTGATGTTGTTAGTCACTCTCACTCAGATATCATATGAACATGGCATAAGTCATGGAAAAATGTGTAGAATTGCAGGATTTTTTTTGCAGTTTTAAAGCTATTTCATATCCACCCCATTGCACATGAGTAGAATTGCATGAAATTCGTTTTAAAATTTCAACATTTTATCTCTGCCCCATGGCAAAATGTGTAGAACTGCATAAAATGTGCTTTAAAACCAAAACGTTTCTCTATGCCCCATGGCAAAATGCATAGAATTGCAGAAAATTAGCTTTAATAAAACGATTTTGTTTCTCTCTGCCATCGAGGGGGACCACTAAAATATTATACCCCAAAAGCTGGGGCCAGCCCTCCCTCCTCTCCAAACACACACCACCTCCGTTTCCTCAATCCACTCGGTATTAATGAAAAAGTTATTCTCTGCTCAGACACAATGTTCAGCTTGCCATAATAGTCCTAAATTATGTAATTCATCTCTCACTACAATGATAATGGAATGCTACAAACACTGACTCAGAGCATCTTATATCATGCATTGATAAATGTCTTTCTCATTTTCTTGCCAATTTGTGGATTTGAGCATTATTATAGACTTTTATGGTCGTTTCTGAATTGTGCCTTTTCAAGGCGCACAACATTTTGTTTTGCGAAGTAAATGATCAGTCTGGTCTTAGGCTTTTACAGATCATGACCAGTGAAAAAATGTACCCCTCCAGTATTAAAAAGGAATTGCATTACAAAATCACCAGCTGAACACCTTGATTTCTTAGAGGCGGCTGTTAGATACACATGGTCAGGGGACCTGCATTCCAAACCCTGTTTTCTTCTCACATTCATTAGATAAGGACTGGTTGCATAATCAGCTTGATCTAATATGAAAACTAACTCTCTTTCTCACACCTTAAGAACATGCTGTCTCTCTGAAGGGTATCAATCAAACATCAACCAAAATGAATATATAACCTACCATTTAAGGACCGTTTAGATTCTATACACATTTCTCCTTAGCAGCAGAAGGAGATGAGCAATGCCAAATGAATCTGAAGCTTGTGAAAAATGCACAGAGCACTATGAGAGGCAGGTTCTCACACATTACACTCCATAGACTTGCTGTAGCCAATATGGAATGCCAATCACCAGATAAGCTCTTTCGTTTACTTGTGTCAGTTACTGGTATTGTGGGCTGTGGAAAGAGAGCAAGCAAACAACCAAATAATAAAACTTACTTTGCCAGTGACCAGTGTTCCCTCTCGTTTTTTTCGGCACTGAGCAAATTTCAGGTGTGCTGAGCACAAACTGGAATGTTGTGGAAAATACTGTGCAACTTCCAGCACGCATTTACTGTGAGTACTGAGGCTGTGCCCACTTTAAGTTTCTGTTTTAACAGTGTTCAAGTAGGTTACTGTGGCTAGTTGATCATAATGTAGGCCTACCAGAGTGGCCTACCATCAAAAACAATGGAGATAATGCATCCCATAACATTTTATCATGGAAATAGCTGTTCTATCAGTCAGCCTACAGTAGCAGCCAATGTGTGGTGTTCAATGTAGGCCTACATTCCATGAGAAGTTTGAAAAAACATGCAGGGCTTGACATTAACCTGTTAATCCACTTGTTTTCCAGATAAGGAGGTGACTGGAAATGCTTTTGTGATGTGTGATGAAAGAAACCACTTTACAAAATAAAATGCATTATTATTCCCACACCATTATCAGAACCAGACAAATGATGCTTCCCTCTGCATATTGGCTACTTAGCTTATTCAAGCCTAAAAATAAAACAGTGCTCCTTTAAGACCAAAAACAGCTCTTTACCTGACTCGCTTTTCAAAGATATCTAGAGTTGTACACATTTTGTGCTCTTGTAGGAAGCCATCTCGCCCCTATTGCTGACTACAAAGGATCTACAGTGCATTCGGAAAGTATTCAGACCCCTTGACTTTTTCCAAATGTTGTTACGTTTCAGCCTTAATCTAAAATTGATTAAATTGTTTTCCCCCTCCAATCTACACACAATAGCCCATAATGACAAAGTGAAAACAGTTTTTTCTAAATGTTTCCAAATTGTGTAGAGGCACAGATCTGGGGAAGGGTACCAAAAAATGTCTGCAGTATTGAAGGTCCGCAAGAACACAGTTGCCTCCATTATTCTTAAATGGAAGAAGTTTGGAACCACCAAGACTCTTCCTATAGCTGGCTGAACAGCCAAACTGAGCAATCGGGGGAGAAGGGCCTTGGTCAGGGAGGTGACCAAAAACCCGATGGTCACTCTGACAGAGCTCTAGAGTTCCTCTGTGGAGATGGGAGAATCTTCTAGAAGGACAACCATCTCTGTAGCACTCCACCAATCAGGCCACACATTTACAGTAGATTGGAACATTGCCGTCATAAATAAATAGCATTTGATGAGAAGACATATAACACAAAAACAACTGGGCTATTTTTATTTTATGATTTATTGAGGCCTCAAAAAATACATGATACCAAATGTGCAACATACTATAGGATTTGTCACAAGCAACAATTTAGTAACATAGACAGACTGTTTGTACAGTAGTGAATGTAGCTTCATCAAAGTGCAATTTGTATGAATGTCTCCAAATTATATTTTACTGTAAATACACTATGACATCAGTACTGTAGGCACATCAAATACTATAGCCACGTCATGTTATATAATCAACAATTAAATTACACTGACATATGTTCTAGAGAAAAAACATATGTGTATCCTTACCCAAGTTATCACTGACCATAGACACCCCTCCAATCAACAAACACACAGTGAATCCTTACCCAAGTTATCACTGACCAGAGACACCCCTCCAATCAACAAACACACAGTGAATCCTTACCCAAGTTATCACTGACCAGAGACACCCCTCCAATCAACAAACACACAGTGTATCCTTACCCAAGTTATCACTGACCATAGACACCCCTCCAATCAACAAACACACAGTGAATCCTTACCCAAGTTATCACTGACCAGAGACACCCAAGTTATCCTGACCAATCAACAAACACACAGTGAATCCTTACCCAAGTTATCACTGACCAGAGACACCCCTCCAATCAACAAACACACAGTGAATCCTATCACTGACCAAGTTATCACTGACCATAGACACCCCTCCAATCAACAAACACACAGTGAATCCTTACCCAAGTTATCACTGACCAGAGACACCCCTCCAATCAACAAACACACAGTGAATCCTTACCCAAGTTATCACTGACCAGAGACACCCCTCCAATCAACAAACACACAGTGAATCCTTACCCAAGTTATCACTGACCATAGACACTCCTCCAATCAACAAACACACAGTGAATGCAGTAGTTCAAGTCTAACTGACTGGTGAAAACACTCATGCATTGTTGCAGCGAGACCAAGTGGTTAGTAACAACTTTCACATGATGGTGTCCCTGTTTAGACACCAAACCATTGTTTACCCCACGCCTGTCATGGTCACCACAGAGAAGCCCACCTTCTCCAGCTTGTCCAGAACCACCCGGGGAGGCTCGTCCACATGGTACTCCCAACTGGAAATGCAATGATCTCGTTATTATTTGATTGAGAACACATGGCATTAGTACTATACATTTGCACAATGTAAATCCATGGCAGCCAAAGGTTTTACATTTAAAAACCAACACTGTGGTGTTTGGGTATTTGTTGTAAATTCATACAGAAATTCAGTAAATGGAGAAAGCATAGTTAGGGTCCATGAAGTAACACTAAGGAATTGGTATGCCATTTGAAGGGTATGTTGTTAAGACATTTTTTTTACACTACACATTTTCTGTAGATTCTGAGCTTCTTTTAAAAAGCAGTAAATGATGCAAATGACTCACAAGTATGTTGGTCTTTCTGGCTCCTAGCTTCCCAGGTGTTGGATGTTTTGCTGTCTCCGTGTGGCTAAATAATGTTCTGTGGTTTGGGGATGCTTCAGTTGATGGAGCTGGGTGAGTTGTGTGTGTACTGACTAAAATCAGCAATTTCCTGCATTGAGAAGGCATCCCCAACACAGATACTATCTTTAATATCCTCAAGGCTGTGCTACAGAGAAAATGACAGACCGATTAAACAAACTGTCTGTAAACTTGTCATTCTGTGCAGACTGCAGAGCAATATTAATGGACATTGAAAAACATGTTTTTCTAGAACCCTTTCATTTCACACAACAAATGAATCAATGGAATCACCGCAACTATGTGAGTCTGTTGGGACATGGGGCTGACTTGTTACCAAATACAGGAATTCCTCGACAGAGTTGCAGCAGACAAGTTTTTAAAATTAACCTCTGTCTTGCTGTGCTTATTTACTTTAAAATGTTTTTGTCTGTGGTTTTATTTGATTGTTTTATTAAACAATTATTGATTAGCAAACAAATAAAACAGAAGACAAACATATGTACATGGTAAGAGTCTAAGAATTTACATTTTTATAAGTATCAACGCATAGCGACTCGGAGGTTCATTTAAAATACTTTAGTGTGCGCCCAATCCTATGCTAACTAAAACATGTCTCGGTTTCCACTATTGGCTGTCTGGAGAGGAAGACTGCTTTGGCTGTCTGGAGAGGAAAGCGGCCGGTTGTGATACAGCCTGGAATCGAACCAGGGTGTCTGTAGTGACGCCTCTAGCACTGAGATGCAGTGCCACTGCACCACTCGGGTACCCTCGGGTCTTAGACCATTCCTCCATGCAGAATCTTTCCAGATCCTTGATATCCTTCGTCTGCACTTATGGACTGCCCTCTCAATTCAAACCACAGGTTTTCAATGGGATTCAAGTCTAAAGACAGATGGCCATGGCAAAATGTTGATTCGGTGGTCAACTAACCATTTCTTTGTGGATTTTGAAGTGTGCTTGGGGTTATTGTCTTGCTAAAAGATCCACTTGCGGCCAACTTTCAGCCTCCTGGCAGAGGCAACCAGGTTTTGGCTAAAATGTTCTGGTCCTTGGTAAAGTTCATGACATCATTGACCTTAACAAGGGTCCCAGAACCAGTGGAAGCCAAATAGCCCCATAACAAAGATCCACCACTATATTTTACAGTAGGTATGCGTTTCTTTTCTGTTTATGCACCCTTATTTTGATGCAAAACCCACCACTGGTGTATGTGGCCTAAGAGATATATTTGTGTCATCCAATAAAATGTAAACGCTTGGAGTCTGCTAAACGGAATTGGCCCTTACATTGGAACGGGTGCTTTGGTCAGATGACAAGAAAATAGATCTCTTTGGCCATGCACACCAGTGGTGGGTTTTGCATCAAAATAAGGATGCATAAGCAGAATTTATTTTTTTTAATCATCGTGAGGTATTCAATTTGACCCCAAAATTTCTCTGAGCAATTGTATTAGTACAAAATATAATTTCCCCAATTTCTTAGTATACAATATAGCTCAGTATTTGAATGATTTATTTTTGCTCCTCTTTATTACAGGTGTCAATGTCAGAAGCCACTTCATATCACGTCACTGTGACATGGTTCAATATGGTTTAAGCTATTATATTGCAGTCCCATGACAGCTCAATTGGTGTCAATACTGCTGAGATGTCTTTTTGTGATACAGAAATATTACTTTAACATTCTAATACACAGTCCTTTCAAATGGATGTCATGTCAATTGGTGGAATCATGTAACCAGAGTTAAAATAACTTATATGTAGTCAGGAGATCTAATGATAAAACAATTTTAATACAATGTGTCTTATACAGAAACTATGGTTCTTGAACGTACAAACAAATAGAGAAAATTTAGTCGTTAAGGGTGTCAAACCTTGTTAGTAAGGGGGCATGTACTGATGTTTATTCTATTAAGAGCAGATGTTTGACAAATAAAGAGAATTGATCTATTGATGTAGTTGAATGTCAAATCCAAAGATGGTTTAAATGAAAAACACTGGTAGAAAATCAGACACCCCCGAAAAAGAAAATCAAACAAAACAATACCACAAACATACATCTAAATATGTCCACATCTACCAGTGGAGTTAGATATAAATATTATTTTACAAGTCCATTGGGTTGGTGAAAAAATGTCACATTTCTGTGAAGTTGAGCTCCCTCTGATTCTCAAAGCCGCTATAGGCCCATATACTGTATAATACAAACTGAGTATTCAGTGTAAGCCTAAGCATGGGCAAATGACTGTGCTCCTTAGGGCAATAGGCAACATTTTCTATGCACAGTACCCTCTTGTACTGTAGGAATGCATTCTTCCCTCAGTAATGGGATGGTCCAAAATCATATCAACACAACAGTTATGGCCAGCATCTCCCTATTAGTCATTTTCTTAGCTCTTACCTCAGGGAAGTGTGTACACACAAACACACAAGAGCTGCCATTGTGCAAGTCTATGGTAGCGGGTGAGGGGCATAGCCACATGACATACAGCCATGCTCTCACTCCCTGGTATGGTGCCATCTGAGCTCAGTCCTTGGCATCACCCACCCCATCTGCGTTGATGGCAAACATGGCTTCAGACTCAGGGAGGCAGGGCGAGTCGTAGATTTTGCAGATCCTCGTTTCGCCACGGCCTTTCCTCAAGTACAGTCTGAAAACAAGGAGCGGTTTTAGCTTGATAGATAGCTGTATTCTTTTAGAACCCAGTGGCTTAACGACTGGCATGCTATGTTTGAAACCATTAGAATGTGAACAAGAGGGACTACAAGAGAGTCAATGGAGCCACTCACCGCGTAGTGGAGGCATGTGCCATGATGTTGCCCCCGATAGGTTTTTTAGGGTCTGCTGAGAACATGGCGGCACCGTCTACCTGGGCCACCACCTGATTGGTTATCACCACAGCAACGCCAAACTGTGACAAGGCGAGAGTCAAAAAATGTTTTTAGCGTTACGACCATATACCATGAACGCTAAAAACATCAAATGGATGTACAGAGAAGGGTTCAGAACGTTGCTGATATAAACATATTGTATTAGACCGACACAATAGGGAAGGAGGTCAGCGAACAGACAAAACCCCTGTAATTCTAGCCCTGGACTTACCTCGTCTGCTAGCCTTAGCAGCATTCTCAGGAAGCGTCCCAGGTGGCCTTGCCGTGCAGCGAGCTCTCCCCTCCCGGAGTAGTCGGTTCTGTAGAGGGCTGTGGCACTGTCCACTATCAGCAGGGCATACCTGAGAAGGGGCCATATGGTTAGAGACCTATAGCACTGCAGACTAGAGGTAGGGGTACTTTACTAGGATTTCTTTGAGGGTACTGTCCTTATTCCAGATCACTAATTCATGTCATAAACAACAGTATTTACATGGAAGGAAAGCAAGTAATGTGAGAAATGGAAAAACATCTGAATGGTCGGAAACCTCAGGAAGAGGGAGGGAGATGGGCCTGACCTGGACTCTGCCATCATGGCTGAGGCTTGGTAAAGCAGCTGGGTCTGGTGGTCTGTGTTAAAGGCCCTAGCGTAGGCTACATTGTCCAGAACGTCACTCCCAACAAGTCCATACCTAATAAAAGACAACAGTACCTTCTGGTGTGATACAGCTTTTTGAAGGAAGTACTACATTTGCAATGGTAACTCTCTGAACAGACAGAAATTGATGCCCGTTATTCCTGTAGAGGAATAGCGTGGCTCCAAATTTCAATCTCTGTCAGTGTCATTTAACCCAGTAGTTACTCCATTGTTATTGTGTTGGTCCATGAGAGAACTCACCGCTCTGCTACAGCCAGTAACCTCTCTGGTCTGAAGGTCCCCTCTGTATCAATGTACATGGCTTTTCCCTCTCCACCACCCTGGTCAATGGGCAACTGAGTTGGGGAAAAGCACAATAGATCAAAAACTGAATGTCCTGAGTGCTATCGTCATATTCTGTGAGCAGATGTGATTGGTATGAGATAGGAGTATACAGCCAAGTCTGCCTTTATTAGTATGGGGGGAAAAAATGTCATCATGACAAGTACCTGGCAGGTGACTGCAAGGGTGTGGCACAGCTGTGTTTTTCCTGTCCGGAACTCTCCAAACATTTCTGTGATGGAGCCTGTCTCTATCCCACCTGAGAGAGAGAAAGCCTTTTTCATGCACACGATGACAAAAAATACATCTGGGCAACTCAAAAATCATGTCCCGAGTCATGACAACAGTTCTAAAAATCTAGGTAACTGGCATAGATCCCAGCCTCACCCTGTAGCAGCTTGTCCAGCTCTTTGGACCCAGTGGAGATCTGGATGATTTCAGCTCGGCGTTGGTGGAACTCTGTTGCTGTGGTGAAGCCCATGGGCACTAGTTTGGCAGCTTCAGCCTGGAGAAAATACCATAGAGGAAGATCAGCCACAGTCATAATATCAGACCTAATGTGAACTGTGGGCAACCCAAAATGAGCAGAAAATAAAAACTCAGATTGGAAAATGAAGGTGACCTAACCAGAACTTTGTCTGCTTTGGCCTCACTGATCCCCTTGATGTTAAGCAGCTCCTTCTTGGGGGCATAGGCCACTGCCTCAATGGTGTGGAAGCCTGCATCCTCCAGCTTCTTTATGTCACTGGCACTGATGCCACATTGCTGTGTAGGAAACATTGCAAATGTAGGCCGTCATTGTAAATAAGAACTTGTTCTTAACTGACTTGCTTAGTTAAATAAAGGTTAAAAAAATAAATGCACCAACACCTACCTCAAGTCTACTCAGTAGCTGTGGTCCAAAGCTCTCCTCCTCCTCTACCTCTGCCTCTGCCTCCACTCTGGCCTCGCTTCTCACAGCCATCTTGATTTATGGACAGGTGAGGTATGTCTATCAAAGGGGAGAACGTTTTGACAGTGCAAGAGTTATAACTCTATAGCTAGTAAACAAGCATGTTTCACTGAGGAGAAAACAACTGCGAGGCAAATATTACTTTCCATTGTGTTAGTTACTGAAACACACTTGATCACGGCAGGATTTCCCCCCCGATCGGGAATAAGAAATTATTCTAACTATCAACAGAAGTTACACAACCGGAAATTGTAACCAACTACTGTACAGTAACGTTAGCTGGTCAAGTTGTTGATGTCGACCTTTCCAGTCTGTTCATGCATCTAGTAATCAAAGAATTATTGACTTACTAAGTGAAATAAGATTTAGCTAGCTAGTTCACCTACTAGTAAGTGTTGTATTTCTTGTTTAGAGACTTGTACAGTCTTTGAATGTGACTGATATTCATGAAAGTTAGCGTTACCTAGCATTATTAGGCTAATTCGTTCAGCTGAGCTACTGAATTACATGATCTGGCATGTCTGTGAGTGACTTGGCTTACATCCAAATGTTTAACTCAAAATAGTAGCTAGCTCAAGTTAACTTCAAGTTATGGGATAGGATTTATCCAAACGTACGATAACAGCGTCCACTTACCTCTAGTTTTTATTGCTTGAACTAAAATCTCCCGCTCGCTAGTCAACGTACTTGTTTATCAGGCTACGTAATTACGGTAACCCTTCCCTCGAGTGCTGGGATTGGACAGTGTTGGGTTGCATCCCAATGAAAAACATGTACTTCCTCACTCCCGTTTCATTCCCTTGATCTGCATCTGAAAAAACAATATATGGAAGCAGGCTAAATGTAGTGGTCAGTAAGCACTATATAACCAAGGCTTTTGCTATTTCTAAAAACGTTTGGCTGGTGTGCCGTCACCCATCTGAGCAGTCGGCTGTGAATGCCCTCACTGGCTTGTGCAATTATGTTGACTGTGATTTGGGTTCTGACCCTCCACAGGATGTGCGGTAAGAACAATGCTGATGCATCTCTTTTAAGGGTTGTTTTCCTTTTCCTCTTAGCACACACTCACTTTTGGTCAGTTCACATGAATCTTGACTGGGAGTGAATCTTGGTGGAATAGGATTTGTGTTAATCCGAATGAATTGTGGTTCGACAATTACAATTACTGATACATAACAGTATCAGTAAAGCGTGATAATTATGATAATTATGCTATATAGACAGGATATATGAACATGAATGAATAACCATAATATTACGCTATTATAACAGCTATAAACAGGGCTATAATCTTAGTAGCATAAACATTAACCTAAAGATGAACCTCTTGTCAGAGAAAGAGAAACCTATTACTGAGACTGACAAAATAAAGACTTATGGCACCTTCTCTCTCCGGCCTGGTGCGAGAGCCTGCTGTGCTGAGGTCTTATCTGATCTGCCCTAAAGCCACAGGGTCGCAAATTACTCTGCGCATGTGCGACCTCCAAGACCGGTCTGGGAGAAGCGCAACAACGGCTTTAATTAACTAAGGCTATTATGGTAAGCACTCGCACACATATAATGCACATATGAAAACTATGTTTACCAATAAAACAATGCCACGTATGGCAATGGGCACAAGGCTACATTCTATGAACAATATGCCAAGCAGTATTGGCAACTCCAACATGAAATAAAAGTAACAACGGTACAATAGAACATATGGTTGCAAACTGATCAAAGTTACTAAGTCATTTAGCAATTACCCATTATTACACATGTAAAAAAAAATAATCCAATAAACCCCCCTCCAACTTACATTACGATGCACACACCCAATTCATGTATTCTTGTTACTGTCCACAACAGTCCTCAGAAATGTGTCTTCTTTTTTGGACAACAATAACACTCTGAGGTGTGGGTGCAGTGTCCAGATGTGCCTTTTCAAGCACTCTGATTGGTTGGGAATGGCAGCTATGGATTTTTTTTCATAACTTAACCTTTATTTAACTGGGGAAGTCAGTTATTAAGAACAAATTCTTATTTACAATGACGGCCTACCCCAGCTGAACCCTCCACTAACCCAGACGACGCTGAGCAAATTGTACACCGCCCTATGGGACTCCTGTTCATGGCCAGTTGTGATACATCCTGGGATCGAACCCAGGTCTGTAGTGACGCCGCTACCACTGCGATGCAGTGCCTTGGACCGCTGCGCCACTCAGGATCCCTTAAAACTAAGATAACTAAGGTAGGCTAAACAGCCATACTAATGGGACTGTGAGGGAAATTTAGGAAGAGAGGAGGGGAACAGGACAGACTTTTTTAAATATATTGTTTTTACAATATTACGACACATTACAAATCAGAGGAGACAATGAGATGAGGCCACTGTAGACTATTGAGATGCAGCCATAAGAGCATACCAGTCATTTCACTGTGGGGGTTCGATTAATCCCACCCAGGCACGCCAGTGTAGGCGTGTTTTCTATTGGCTGAAAGTTGATTGCATTCGAGACGTGCCCCTTTCAAAGCCCACACCAAAATCGGCTCAAAAACAAGTGAGGTAATAAAGCAATGTGTAGTAATTACTAGGATTCTGTTTTCTCATGCAAAAGAGATTGCTTTTGATAAAAATGCTATATCTGCCTTCCCAATGAAAACTAGTTAGAACATAATATTTATTTTATGGAAAGGATATGCATGTTTCTAGATGATGCACCATCCTGCCTTGTTGACAAAATGACTGAGCAGCGCAGATTACGGTTTGATTTGAGAAAGGCGTGCCTCCCTCCCTGCTTTTGGCCAATTACTTAACGGGTCTATGCCCGGTGCCGCACGGATCAGCATAATCAAATCGGCCCAATGTAAAAATCCTGTTGACTTTCCATACTATGAAATGATAAATAGTACCAGTCAAAAGTTTGGATACACCTATTCATTCAAGGGTTTTTCTTTATACTATTTTCTACATTGTACAATAAAAACAAAGACATCAAAACTATGAATTAACACATATGGAATCATGTAACCAAAAAAAGTGTTAACATTTTAGTCTTCAAAGTAGCCACCCTTTGCCTTGATGACAGGAGAGTGATGAGTGCTGCATCAGATGACCTGGCCTCCACAACCACCCGACCTCAACCCAATTCAGATGGTTTGGGATGAGTTGGACCGCAGAGTGAAGGAAAAGCAGCCAACAAGTGCTCAGCATATGTGGGAAGTCCTTCAAGACTATTGGAAAAGCATTCCAGGTGAAGCTGATTGAATGCCAGTGTGCAAAGCTGTCAAAGGGTGGCTACTTTGAATAATCTGAAATATATTTTGATTTGTTTAACACTTTGTTTTGGTTACTACATGATTCCATGTGTTATTTCATAGTTTTGATGTCTTCAATATTATTCTACAATGTAGAAAATAGTAAAAATAAAAACCCATGAAAGAGTAGATGTCAAAACTTTTGACTGGTACTGTATATATTTGTATGACGGCCAGATATGATCTGAAACCCCCATTTGTTCAGAGAGAGAACTGAAGAGCCAGATTAACAATTTTATGTTAAACCAGTGATTGTTATCATACAGAGAAAACATGGGTAAAAGTTGCAGTTACATTTTAATAATGATTCAGACAATTAACAAAGACTAAACGTTATTGTACTCCTCAAGCTTTTTTTCAGTTATTGTAATTCTTGCCATAGTTTTGCTAGAGGAAATACATCAAAGATGTTTGAAATGGCCAACTATGACTATTGATCCCTTATGAACAAAAATTATACAAATTATCAAAACTTATGGTAGAAAACATGTAAATTAAAAAAAAAAAGTGGCATTGAACATTTATAAATTGAATTGAAACATATACACATTTTCAATCACTACATCAGGGCTGCCCAACCCTCATCCTGGAGATCTACTGTCCTGTAGGTTCAGTCCAACCCTAATTTAGCACATCTGATTCAGCTAGTCAAGGTCTTGTTGAGCAGCTACTTAGTAGAATCAGGTGTGTTAAATTAGGGTTGGACTGAAAACCTACAGGACAGTAGATCCCCAGGAAGAGGGTTGGGCAGCCCTGCACTACATAGAACACCCATTGACTGGAACTGGTCTCAGCACAGCAGACTTTCATGGATCCTCTTGACAATCTTGGTCAAGTAGTTCTTGGCTGGTGTGACTGATGACACAATGTCTTCCACCTGGTCTTTTCTGTATATATATAAAAAAAAGTATTATAGTGTTAGTTGTTTAAAGGTGCAATGCTGCAACAATGTACCAGTAAAACTAGAAACAAAACGTGTGTGAGAAGACAAATATGAAGTCTTACGTTGCATTTCCAATGTGATTTTGGAAGTTTTGCACATGAAAGAGACCGAAGGGGTAGGCGGAGGTGACGGCTACTGTCATCTCAAACTTGCTAAACGACTTGAGACTGGAGAATAGGATTCGAACTCTGAAATAAAGAGGACAAAACAATAATGAGTTTTGCATTCAGAAAGCTGTTGAATGGAACTACATCTATAAAATTCCCTAGAAAGGACAGTCCCATTTAAGTCAACATTCTCTGGTGATCTGATGGGGGATCTGTCTAGTCTAGGAGTTGTATTTCTATGGTGTGTGATCTTACTGTGTGTCCACACAGCTGATGTCCAGGATGTCCAGCCTCAGAGCACCCCACTTCTTCATCAGGTGGATCTCTTCTCCCAGGAGGCGACAGCGGCTTACCACCAGACCCACATCATGCAGCAGCTGGAGAGCGAGAATCAGATATTATACAGCCAAAATGGAACCTCTGGACATGCAATGCAATACAAACCCCTTTTAACCAAGCCTCACACTTACCATGGGAATGTATCGACTGGTGGGGTACTTCTTGAACCAAGTGGTTTCACTGCCTATGTACTGGCATAGCAGATTGTGTACAAGCCGAGAGTAGCACTGTGACTTTTCATCTGTAAGAAAGAAAAGGTGAGTTTGCAAGGCAATAGTCCTGTGTGTGGCGAGAACCAAGAAAATATTCTACATTAGTGTCCGAGCTTAATTTCTCCCACCATCCATTTGGCGTTGAAATGTGATGTCCATGATGTTACGCTCAGTCTGTTCACAGACCTCTCCTAAATAAAAGAGCAAAGCATTAGAAAAACATTGAAATTTGTCTTAAAGCAACCCTTTGGAAAAAAAACTGCAGAGCAAAACCGCTATAAACATACTAGCACTTTTGGTGCAAGGAAAGTTATACCATGAAGGAATATATAGCACTACATCATACCGTTAGGTTTCTCAAACTGCACCTCCAACAGCAAGGACTCGTAGAGAAAGCTGTAGACTGTCTTCATGTCATCTTTCTGCACAAACTTCCATTCATTCACTCTGAAACCAAGAGGCCAAAAGTGTCATTCAAAGTTGAATGGAATAGTAGGTGTATAAGTAGGGATGAAAAATGTCCGGAAAATGAGACACGGACCTATCCAGCATGGCAATATGTTTCTCAAGTTCCAGAGTTTCCTTTCGGAGTCTGTCCACTTTGTCCACAGAGTTTATCTTCTGTAGTTTCAATTCACACATTTGCCTGTGGAGAAAAACAAATGGTTTCCATTTCTCAGCACATCCAGTGGAAGGCAGTAAAGTAATACAAATTAAAGTCTCAATAGAGACCGTAGCTCTGGCGACAACAAAGAAAAATCAAATTTATTTGCATTAAATTATGATTCAAGCCATGTAGACTTACCTTTCACTTTTAGCAATTGCTTTGTTGACCTTCTCCAACCCTGATAGAACGTAATTCAACATTAACATGTCAAATACCAAGCACACCATTGATTAATAATGAAACATTTCATTTAAAAAAAGATTGTGGCATCATACGTTACCTTGCTGCCTTGCTTTCAAGGTTGGCTCACAGTCCTCTACCCCTGTGCCCTCCACAGCTGCAAGTTCTGTGGCAGACAGAAGAAAGAATAAGCATGACAAAACCTCAAATTCAAAATCAATTACCACCACTAATACCTCAATTATCTTGTCCCTTGGTTCAAATTGAATTACAGTAGAGAATATGAAAGGCTCAAAAGGAGATGAACTCAAATCCAATATACCATCTTCCAAGTCATGTAGACATTCATCAAGGTCTTTCAGACACTGATCGGTCTTCTCAATATTTCCTCTCAAGTTATGTTGTGCCTCCTGCGAAGATGTAATGGGACATCAATGAAAAAGTAAAAAAAATGTTTTACCCCCAATTTTGTGGTATCCAATTGTTAGTAGTTACTATCTTGTCTCATCGCTACAACTCCCGTACGGGCTCGGGAGACGAAGGTCGAAAGTCATGCATCCTCCGATACACAACCCAACCAGGCCACACTGCTTCTTAACACAGTGCGCATCCAACCCGGAAGCCAGCCGCACCAATGTGTCGGAGGAAACACCGTGCACCTGGCGACCTTGGTTTGCGTGCACTGTGCCCGGCCCGCCACAGGAGTCGCTGGTGCGCGTTGAGACAAGGATATCCCTACCGTCCAAGCCCTCCCTAACCCGGATGATGCTAGGCCAATTGTGCGTCACCCACGGACCTCCCGGATCGCGACAGAGCCTGGGCGCGAACCCAGAGTCTCTGGTGGCACAACTGACTCTGCAGTGCAGCACCCTTAACCACTGCACCACCCGGGAGGCCAATGAAACAGTTTATTAGCCGAGTTTTACACACACACAAATGTGGAAAGCATAAGTATTTTTCAAAGGTTACGAGCAACAAAGCGAAGGGATTTTTGTTCTCATCAGGGGTCTTACCCGAGTTGTGCGCACAAGGTCAGAGTACAAAACTGCTTTCATTTCATGAGATCGCACTTTGCTTCTCTTTCTGAAAAATGTCCTCCTCTCTTTCAACTTTGAACCAACAAGCAGCAACTGGGGAAAATAAGCCACAACATCAAGAGGGGTGGCCCAAATGGATCAAACTGACTAGTAATAGCAAGAGGGAAATTAATAAATAACCAATGAAAATGAAAGACAAAGTTAAATACCTCTTCATCTGAAAAGCCCTTCACCGCCTCCCAAAGTGTTCCATTAACACTTTGCAGAAGACTGTCTTGGTCTTTCAGACGTGCTTTCAACCTGAAATCAGAAAGTACACCAAAGGGATGAACATACATGGCTTGTTATTTACTAAGCAGGTTACAGATTTGAGCAGTTTTTTTATTTTAATATTTTTTTTAAAAACTTCATCTTACGGTAAATAAAATGCTATGTAAAGCGTCACAATGACATGCATAATTAAACATACCCCTCCACCATTTCTGTGAGTATCTGGCAGTCTGTCTCATACACCCTCTGTTTGGGACGGTTGATATGTTTCTCGATTAACAAGTCCTCTGTTTTGCGATCGAGATCCGACACAATCTAAGGAGATGAAAATCTGTATTTAGCACCCATGTTTATTGTGAGCGTCAGTCAGTAAGTATTATTCCTTGTAATAATTCCTCAAAAGTTACTAGTATTTTTTTTGTGTGTGTCATAATTCAATTCTAAAGACAAAGGTTTAAGATTTACTCTCGCAGGCAGAATACTTTGTCGAGGTTTATGGATGACAAAGTCGATGCTGAAGAGTTTCAGGAACTCAGCCACTGTAATGCTGCCATCTTGGAGTTTCTGAAATTAAATGTGGAAGAGCAATGAAAACAAAGTATATCGGAAGTGGTAACAGGAATAGTCAATATAAAAGGGAGTTGTTGACATACCTTCCGTACATCAGATGTGTAGTCCCCGGTGTTGTCAAGCAGGGACTCGAATTGGCTTTGTCTGTAAGCTGCAAAATGGCATCAAGTTAGTATTGCCTACCTAACCAAGACGATGCACTTTAAAAGGGATCAAGACAGACAAGGCGATGATGAATGTTTGAATGAGACAGTCGAAATGAGCAGTAAAAGCGCCTCAAAACTCACTTGACGACTCAAATGTGCCCTCACATCGGAGGTTGGAGTTGCTGCTGGAGCCATCAGCTGCAGCTCCTGTACAGTTACTGTCCCACTGAACTACCTGTGTGTGGGGGATCTGTCAAGATAAAATGTGAAAAAATTAAAGTATTAACTCGTATTGAATACATTTAACAAAATAAATGTGAACTGATTAAATGAAAAACAATATTTACCATTTCTCTGATGTTTTCTGTTGATGGCTTATTCCTCTTTACCTCATCCATGGAGTCATCATGGCCCTCTTCTGGTAGGGGCCTCTTCTGACATTGGGTAACAGTTAGGACCGGCTCTTTAAAGACCTCATGCTCCACAACATCCTTGACCACCTTGCCTAAGAAAAGATTTCCTTTGTCGTCGACCCTCTGAGGTGACTTGGTGTCCATAGTTTCTGATAAGTCCTCTTCACTGCTAATGTCTGGAAGCACTTCATCATCAATGTTCTCCATCGAGGTGTTGCTCCTCAGTTCATGAGTGCCACCCAAGCTATTCTTCTTCAGACGTTTCCCAAAATCCGTCACGTTATTGGACTGGTTTGATTCAGAGGGTTTGGCTATTTGTGGGAGTTTGGGCAGGAAACCACCAAATGACAGTCGTGATGCAAGGCATTTACTTTTCAAGTTTAAAGGAGCAGTCATATTAGGTTTGTCATTGTGAATAATATGGTCTTCCAAGTTGACACTTGTTGGTCTCTCAGTCATTAATCCCATGGTTTTAGACCCATAGTCTACAGTTGAGAAGGATTCTGGCTCTACATTGTGTTGGTCAGAGGTCCTCATCAGGTGAGATAAAGGTGCAGTGCAGCTACCCATCACTTCAGTGGATTCATTTATCATGCGGCTCATATGATTAAGTTTCAACTGCAGATCTGCCAAACTCATTCGCCTGGTCTTTGCCTTCTTCAAAGGTATATTATCTTCTGTTGAGACTGAAGAGGCAATAGGAGAGCTTTCTGGATTGTTAGAAATAAAGGAGCAGTCTTCATCTTTCAGATCAGGATCATTTCGGTCTGCCAATCCCTTTAGGTCAAAGTGTTCTGTAAGGTTAGTGGGGATTTCTCTAGGGTGACCCTCCGGTAGACACAAGGAAATTGCGTTTGTGGTGGATGAAGGGCCCTTCACATTGGTAGGTGCATGTTGTTCAATTTGCGTTGTGACAGCCTTGGTCATCTCCATTTCATGATCCTCAGAAAACATTTCAGTTTCATCTCTGGCCATTTTCTTCTCCTCCAGGTTAGAGGGTACAGCTACAGGATTATTCCTGCAACGTGTTGCTTCTGCTACTCGTTTCACTTCCATATCATTTGCCTGACTAATTGACACATTCCCTAATGGTGGATTTGTTTCAGGGGAAAACATGTTAATAACTTTGGATTCAATTGCAACAGTCTGGCTCCTTGTCAGTTCCATTTCATCAGAGTCAGAAGATGTAGGTGCCTTTTTACTGCAGAGGCTTTCAACACCTAACTGAAACGTAATCTCACCATGTGCACTCTGCTCTGCCGGAGGAACCATCTGCAGGGTCTTACGCACACTGGATAAACGTTGCCTTCCCATGAAAGGGTCACGATTCCCCATCTTGATGTTTTCAGACTCAATTACAGCGGTCTGACTTCTCGTCATATCCATGTCATCTGAATCTGATGCCCAACGTTGATCAGGTTTGTGACCCACTTCCACGAAATGATTGCCCTTTGCTCCAGTGAAATTTGTCTTTGAGATTGTGGACATCCTAGCTAAGGTCTCACCCCCATGGGCAGAATGTGACACATTTGTTAATATCTGTGCAGTGAGAGCTTGAGTCATCTCCATACAATTGTTGTCCTCCCCAATAAGAGTTTTATTTGAATCCAAAAAGCTGACAAATCTTCCTCTACCACCTTGGAGTGAAGGAGTTACACCACCAAAACCTCTGGTGTCAATAACCCCAGTTTGGCTCCTTGTGATTTCCATGTCATCTGTACTAAGCTCTGCTCTAATCAGGCTCTTCTCAAATGTTTCCTTTTGGTGTTTTGATATGGGGAACAATCTTCCAGTGGTCTCATCTGTCACGTTCAGACCATTTCTGTGATCTATAGACACAGTGAGAGATTTGGTCATGTCCATACCACAGTCATCCTCTGACATATGATTGGGTCTGTTGGAAGCTGACATGAAGGATATACTTTTCCTTGTGTTTTGCATGCGATTGACTACATTGAGGCTTTTGGTGTCGATGGCAACAGTTTGACTTCTAGTTATTTCCATGTCATCAGGATCCGATATGGCTACAGAAAAACCTTTAACCTGATCCAGCGCCCTCTTCACACTGTTAGCATCGTCTGAGAAATTGCCATATTCCATAGATGGTGGCACATAGGATAGACCCAGGTCAAACTTGGTCTTCGGTTTACTAAGAGAAGGCTTTTCCATCACACAATATTTGGAATCAATTACAGCAGTTAGGCTTTTTGTGATTTCCATGTCATCAGGATCAGAGGATGCAGGCTCCAATACTTTATTACTTCTCTGTCCTGAAGTCATCTCCACGTTAGTACTCAGATCAGAGTGAAAGGACATCTCTGTTGTGGTGAACAAGCTCTGTAGTGGCTTATTAATTGCTATATGGCTGTTTGACACAATATTTCCAGTGAGGGCCTCAGTCAGATCCATACCATTGCCATCTTCTGAAAAAAACACACCTCTGTGAGAGGCTGGCATAAAAGACAAACTTTTCCTTGTATTCCCTAGTAAGGGAATTTCCGTTAGGGCTACACTTTTGGAATCAATGGCAACTGTTTGACATCTTGTCATCTCCATGTCATCTGAGTATGGATAAGAGGTCTGTTGAGTTTGCTGAACGGAGGAGATTCTGTTTTCTGGGGGAAACATCCAGGGTGATGATTCACCTTTCTTGGTCGGAGCACACACATTCTCCTGGAGAGGTACATTGAGAGCTGAAGTTATTTCCATGCCATGGTCATCACCTGAGAAGATCTGGGATTTATTGGGATCTGATGTGAAGACCACACTTTTCCTTTCAATTTTCTGAGAGGGATTTGGCCCAAACATCCAAATGGCTTTGGAGTCAATGGCAACAGTTTGGCTCCTGGTCAACTCCATTTCATCTGGATCAGTAGAGACAGTTACCTGGCTGAAAGTGCTTCCCCTAAGCCGTTGCTCTTCAGAGCTTACAGTTTGCACACACTGAAAAACTCCTTTGCCATCTATCAAAGTGGTATGGCTTTTTGTCAGATCCATATGATCTTGTTCAGTTTGCATCGTAGATGTATTCATGAACTGAGGCCCTTGCCTTTGAGGGATAATTGAGCCCACTGTACAGTCTCCCCCTGTTGCTGACAAAGCTGGGAGCTGATTCTCTTTATCAACTCCTGACCTGCGGGCATTGAGCGCAGCAAGGAAACGTCTGTTGTTCGTTTTTTCTGGAGGGGATGCAGCTCTGTGGAATGCCACAGTAGTTGAGGATTTGGGAGCTATTGGATTACACATGGGGCCACTTGACTTCGTTATACTGGCAAGGAAATGTTCAAACTCTGGATCTATACCTCTGGCTAAGGAGGAAGGGTTTTTAAAGGGGGCATAATTCTCTGTTGAGTCCTGAAAACACCCAGTTTTACCTTTCTCCATTGAAAAAGTAAAATCCATGTTTCCACAGGTAGGTGTAGTCACATTGATTTCATTTGGCAGAACAACTGATGATTCTGAATCATTGGCGATGAGTATTGTGTGACTGTGAGTCATATCCATAAATGCTGTGTCCTCTCCTGTGAACATCATTGTTTTCTCCCCATAATCATCCTGGTTGAACATTACATTTTCCTATTAGGAGAAACAATTACTTTAGCGTCTCATGAATAGCTAAGTACACAGCAACAACAATTAACACAGGTAAGAAGCGCACTGGCATGGTCAATGAAAGAATTGTCAATGTACCTTGGTTTTTGGCAATAGTTAAAATACTATTCGTATTATATTTTATTGTTATGAATTTCTATGTACCTATATAAACATGGGAAGAATGTAGCTCCGCCAATTGAAAGTCTAATTTAAAGAGTCACATTTCTCAGTGATAGCTTACCTTTTTTCTTTGTTGTGAAACATGGAGGGGAGCATTCAACAAGGTTTCCATGCCTACATTTACAAATGAAGGTGCATAACAGTTAAAGGCATCTTGGTGGTCACTGAGTGATTTATACAGTACCTACTGAGAATGCAAAAAATCTACTTAACTAGATTTTAGGCATACCTGTGATTGGTTGAGAACCATCAATGGAACCCGTATGAATGCTTATGTTTTCTGCCGCTGTTAAATCAAATTGCATTTCAGTTGTAAATACGTTACATGAAAAAACATGAATTTTTTTGAAAGGTTGGATAAATTGAAAGTAAAACAAACCCAACTGCCCGAGTTAAGTCACATTTTCACTGTTTAGCAATTGCAAAACCAGTCACGTAAAACAATTCAGCCAATGTGAAACAAACATTTGCATGAGCCTCCTCACTTAAATACACAGTATTGTGAAGCATCATATGCTGCTCTACATTGGGAAGAAAACAAGAAATGTCTCAAGCATACAGTAGGCTTACTTACTAGTTGTGAGGTTTTTTAGAGGACTCCGGACAGGGGAGCCATTCTTCACATCTCTGATAATGAAAAGGTAATAACATTGTTTTATAAGAGTTTCTTATTTTCGTGGCATTTTAGTTTAAATTCCAAATGTTGCACAGCGAAAACGTTTTACTTTGAAAACAGTAGAACATCATTGGAAGTGGCAAAACTGACTCTTCTGGAGATCCTCCTCTCTACTGGCTTGACCACCTCCACCTTGTGAAGACAATAATGCATTGAGTAAAAGGACAGAGACATTCACAATTTCCCCAACTGCTATCTATTTAGTCTTTACCCGACTCTCCTCTAGCTCTGGGCCTGTGAATTTGATAGATGTCCGTGGAACTTTCAGGATCTAATTAGATGTGGATACAATATTAATTCAGAGACGTGCTGTTAAAATGGTTGACAAAACATTCTCAAACTAAATAGTTATGAGCAAATGTTGTACTAACCGAAGAAATACGCCGTTTGGAGGATCCAACATGATCACTGTTGCAATTTAGAAAACAAACCCAAGCAGTTAACGTACCTAGTAATATTAACGCTATACTTGAAATACACGAGACACGTAACAATAATTACATTTGTCCTATTTCACACATGTAAAAGTGTGTATTATTAAACGTGTGAATTAGAATATAATTTTTACATTTTGCATATCCCACCCCCCTGAGACCCCTTCGGAGAGTGAGGTCATGGCCAGGGATAGGGAACTACAATTGGGCTATCAACAAACATATCACTCACTCTGTCCTTGATGCAGCATCAGGCGGCTCCATCTTCGCCGACAGTTATGAAATAAATACATTGACATAAACACGTTAACTGGCTAGCTAACAATCGTCGTTCACATTGATAACTGAGTGCTCGATGTGTGAAAGAAAAAGACACAAATCTACTTAACTAGCCACGTTTGCTAATACACTGAATGACAATTATTAAAATACTTAGCTAGCGAACTAGCTGGTTAGCTAGCTAACGTTAGCAAGAAGCGTTAACGTTAGATGTGTCACAAGTCAAGCGCTAATGCTAGCTAGTTAACTTAGCCATCTAGTCTACTTAAACATTAATGTTAAAACATTGCAAAGATAATACGTTGTTAATTTGCCACAAAACTACTGTACCGTGTAGCTACTAGTTGTTCAAGTACAATTTTAAGATGCCAGCTATTAAGCGTCAAAGCTGTTGTTGGTTTTGAATTTAACCGCCCTCTCTTGAGCATGCGCAGTCTTCTTATTTAGTCTTCTTACCTTCTTATTTACGCTATCTGGGTTGTGTGGAAATAAACGTTATACTGCCACCCCTGGACGTCAATAAATATTCCGCCACTTTTACATCGAACGCTGGAAATAAGTATAAACGTGTAAACACCCTGGACTCCACTTTTATTTTTTCATTTTTTATTTATTTTAGCCCTACTTACTACAAAACAACTCATATCGGCAGGGCCAGGACCTGTTTTTTATTCCGTTATTCCATTGATACTGTTCCCAGTTTATGTGTAAAAGAAACACAAAGGCAACAATAAAAATGTTGATAATAAAGGGTATTCTGTTCATTTGTTTAATCCAAAAAATCTAGTTGGAAGGGATCAAATCTGAACAACTGACAGGCAGAATCCAGGTGGTGAAGGTCGGCAACTACACCTATGCCATGCTAATTCTCAACACCGCTGAAGAAATTCGGCATGGGACCTCGGATCCTCAAGAAGTTCTACAGCTGCACAGTCGAGAGCATCTTGACCGGCTGCATCACTGCCTGGTACAACAATGATGAGACAGTCTATAGGGAGGAGAACAGAGACCTGGCAGTGTGGTGCCAGAACAACAACCTCTTCCTCAACGTCAATAAGACTAAGGAGCTGATCGTGGACTACAGGGAACGGAAGGCCAAGCACCCTCACATTCACATTGATGGGGCTGTAGTGAAGCGGTTCAAGAGCTTCAAGTTCCTCTGTGTCCACATCACTAAGAATCTATCATGGTCAAAACACAACAACACAGTGGTGAAGAGGGCACGACAATGGCTCGTCCCCCTCAGGAAGCTGAAAAGATTTGGCATGGGCCCTCAGATGCTCAAAACGTTCTACAGCTGCACTATCGAAAGCATCTTGACTGGCTGCCTCACCGCTTGGTATGGCAACCGCACCGGCCTCAACTGGAAGGCTCTACAGAGTGATGGTGCGGGCGGCCCGATACATCCCTGGGGGCGAGCTCCCTGCCCCTCCAGTCACCCGAGCCACAGACTGTTCACTCTGCTACCTTTTGGCAAGCTGTATCAGAGCATTGGGTCTTGGACCACCAGGCTCCGAGACAGCTTCTACCACCAGGCCATCAGAATGCTATACAGCTAACTCTGGCTGTCTCCCTGCACAGACCTGCACCTCAGAGATTATTTGCACTAACTACCCACACATCCAACCCCTACACACACATTTACACAAAAACACACGCACACAAACCCATAAACTCACACAAACCCATAAACTCACACACACAAGCACGCACTCAGAACTCTCTCACACACAGTCAACAGTGCTGTTATATTATATGTAATTTACTCTACTCCATGATCAAGCCACCACCCACTCTATATTTGTAAATACCGTGTAAATACAGTCCACAATTACCACTCCTACTACCTCTTCTATTACTTGTTATTTTTGACTTGACTCTTGTGTCGTTAATATTGATTAATGAACTGCACGGCTAGCACATACTCATTTTTCTGCACCTTATATGTGTCGAATACAATTTGATTTTTAAAGGGAGATACTTTTTGTCTGAGAAGCAAGATTATTTTACTGTAAAATATTTTGGTAAGGTAAAAAATAAATAACTGGTGTTGTGGTACGGAAGTGACGTTTCCACAATTTTCAAATATATATATATTTTTTTTAAATCTTTGGGCTCTTTTCAAAAAGTGAGTTTCTGTGGTTTTGTCATTGAGTACAGTACACGGTAAGGAAGCGTTGTTTTATTGCTAATTGGATACGTCGGAATAATTATCCATTAAGTATTATTTTATTCTGTGGGTGTGGAGGTGTAAATGAGAGTTAGCTACCTTACTACTTCTCCTTGATGCTGATGGTAGTTAACGTTAGCGGACTAAACTCCACGGTGAAGGAAGCGTGTCGTTAGCTCGCTAGCTAGCTGTAGCCAAGATACTCTAAGAATTGAGCCACTAACGTTAGCAAGCGTATTAACTAGTTATGTAGCAGCTAGATAACATAGGCCTAATGTTAGGACTATCAATATATGACGTTAATGTTACTGAACAAAAATAAACGCAACATGTAAAGTGTTAGTTTCATGAGCTGACAAAAGATCCCCAAAATGCACAAAAGTTTATTTCTCTCAAATTTGGTGTACAGATGTTACTGAGCGTTTTTCCTTTTGCGAAGATAATCCATCCACTTGACAGGTGTGGCATATCAAGAAGCTGATTAAACAGCTTGATCGCGGTGCAGCGGTCTAAGGCACTGTATTAAAGTGTTGCGCCGTCACTACAGCCCTGTGATTCGATCCCAGGCTGTGTCACAACCGGCCGTGACCTGGAGTTCCATAGGGTGGCGCACATAGGGGAGGGTTTGACCTGGTGGGCTTTACTTGGCTCGTCGCTCTAGCGACTCCTAGTGGCGGACTTCGGTCGTCAGTTGAACAGCGTTTACGCTGACACATTGGTGCAGCTGGGTGGCTTCGAGGGTCATGTTTCGGAGGATGTATGATTCGACCGTCACCTCTTCCAAGCCTTTGGGGAGTTGCAGCAATGAGACAAGATCGTAATCATGAAATTAGGGAGAAAAATGGGGAAAAATAACCAACAAAACAGCATGATCATTACACAGGTGCACCTTGTGCTGTGGACAATAAAAGGTAACTTTAAAATGTACAGTTCTGTCACACAACACATTGTCAGGTTTTTAAGGGAGCGTGCAATTGGCATGCTGACTGCAAGAATGTCCACCAGAGCTGTTGCCAGATTATTGAATGTTAATTTCTCTACCATAAGCTGCCTTCAACGTTGTTTCAGTCGTTTTCAGTACGTCCAACCGGCCTCACAACCGCAGACCACATGTATGGCATCGTGTGGGCGAACAGTTTCCCATGGAGGCGGTGGGGTTATGGTATATGCAGGCATAAGTTACAGAGAACAAAAACAATTGAATTTTATCGATAGCAATTTGAATGTACAGAGATACCTTGGCGTGATCCTGAGGCCCATTGACTGCTGCCATCACCTCATGCCATTCATCCGCCGCCATCACCTCGTTCAGCATGATTATGTATGGCCCCATGTCACAAGTATCTGTACCCAATTCCTGGAAGCTGAAAATGTCCCATTTCTTCGATGGCCTGCATACACCAGACATGTTACCCGCTGAGCATGTTCGGGATGCTCTGGATTGATGTGTATAACAGCATGTTCCAGTTCCCGCCAATATCCAGCAACTTCGCACAGCCATTGAAGAGGAGTGGGACAACATTCCACAGGCCACAACCAACAGCCTGATCAACTCTATGCGAAGGAGATGTCGCGCTGCAGGAGGCAAATGGTGGTCACACCAGATACTGACTGATTTTTTAAGGTATCTGTGGCCAACAGATGCATATGTATATTCCCAGTCATGTGAAATGCATAGATTAGGGCCTAATGAATTTATTTCCTTATATGAACTGTAACCTTATAACCTTATACTGCCCAAACAGATCCACAGATGATGCCATCTCTATTGCACTACACACTGCCCTTTCCCACCTGGACAAAAGGAACACCTATGTGAGAATGCTATTCATTGACCACAGCTCAGCGTTCAACACCATAGTACCCTCAAAGCTCACCACTAAGCTAAGGAACCTGGGACTAAACACCTCCCTCTGCAACTGAATCTTGACAGGCCGCCCCCAGGTGGTGAGGGTAGGTAGCAACACATTTGCCACGCTGATCCTCAACACTGGAGCTCCCCAGGGGTGCGTGCTCAGTCCCCTCCTGTACTCCCTGTTCACCCACGACTGCATGGCCAGGCACGACTCCAACACCATCATTAAGTTTGCTGACGCCACAACAGTGATCAACGACGAGACAGTCTATAGGGAGAAGGTCAGAGACCTGGCCGGGTAGTGACAGAATAATAATCTATCCCTCAACATAACCAAGACTAAAGGAGATGATTGTGGACTACAGGAAAAGGAGCACCGAGCACGTCCCCATTCTCATCGATGGGGCTGTAGTGGAGCAGGTTGAGAGCTTCAAATTCCTTGGTGTCCACATCAACAACAAACTAGAATGGTCCAAACACACCAAGACAGTCGTGAAGAGGGCACGACAAACCCTATTCCCCCTCAGGAAACTAAAAAGATTTGGCATGGGTCCTGAGATCCTCAAAAGGTTCAACAGCTGCAACATCGAGAGCATCCTGACTAGAGCTTGACGATTAATCATCGGTATGGCCGATTAATTAGGGCCGATTTAAAGTTTTCATAACAAACGGTATTTTTGGACACAAATTTCCGTTATTTAAATTTTATTTAAATTTTTATTTCATTTATACCTTTTTATTTAACTATGCAAGTCAGTTAAGAACACATTCTCTTATTTTCAATGATTGCCTAGGAACTGTGGGTTAACTGCCTTGTTCAGGAAAAGAACGACAGATTTTCAACTTGTCAGCTCAAGGGGTTTCAATCTTGCAACCGCACAGTTAACTAGTCTAACGCTCTAACCATTGCACTCCACGAGTAGCCTGCCTGTTACGCGAATGCAGTAAGGTAAGGTAAATTGCTAGCTAGCATTAAACCTATTTTATAAAAATCAATCAATCATAATCATTAGTTATAACTACTAATCCAGTTTAGCAAGCAATATTAACCAGGTGAAATTGTGTCGTTTCTCTTGCGTTCATTGCACGCAGAGTCAGGGTATATGCAACAGTTTGGGCTGCCTGGCTCATTGCGAACTAATTTGCCAGAATTTTACGTAATTATGACATACATTGAAGGTTGTGCAATGTAACAAGAATATTTAGACTTAGGAATGCCACCCGTTAGATAGAATACCGAACGGTTCCGTATTTAACTGAAATAATAAACGTTTTGTTTTCGAAATGATAGTTTCCGGATTCGATCATATTAATGACCAAAGGCTCATATTTCTGTGTTATGTTATAATTAAATCTGATTTGATAGAGCAGTCTGACTGAGCAGCAGCAGGCCCGTATTCATTCAAACAGCACTTTCGTGCGTTTTGCCAGGCAGCTCTTCGCAAGCACAGCGCTGTTTTTGACTTCAAGCCTATCAGCCTAATGTGGTGTAACCCATGTGAAATGGCTAGCTAGTTAGCTTGGTGTGCACGAATACTGTTTCGAACATCACTCGCTTTTAGATTTGGAGTAGTTATTCCCCTTGCGCTGCAAGGGCCTCGGCTTTTGTGGAGCGATGGGTAACGATGCTTCGACTGTGGCTGTTGTCGATGTGTTCCTGGTTGGAGCCCAGGTAGGGGCGTGAAGGGGGACGGAAGCTATACTGTTACACTATAGGGATGGAAGCTATACTGTTACACTGGCAATACTATAGTGCCTATAAGAACATCCAATAGTCAAAGGTATATGAAATACAAATGGTATCGAGAGAAATAGTCCTATAAATACTATATTAACTACAACTTAAAACTTCTTACCTTGGAATATTGAAGTCTCATGTTAAAAGGAACCACCAACTTTCATATGTTCTCATGTTCTGAGCAAGGAACTTAAACGTTAGCTTTTTTACATGGCACATATTTTACATGGCACACATTTTTACATGACACATATTATGTTCTTCTCCAACACTTTGTTTTTGCATTATTTAAACGAAATTGAACATGTTTCATTATTTATTTGAGGCTAAATTGATTTTATTGATGTTTATATTAAGTTAAAATAAGTGTTAATTCAGTATTGTTGTAATTGTCATTATTACAAATAAAAATCGGCCGATTAATCGGCAGCGGCTTTTTTGGCCCTCCAATAATCGGTATCGGCGTTGAAAAATCATAATCGGTCGACCTCTAATCCTGACCGGTTGCGTCGCTGCCTGCTACAATAATGCCTGCAATAGCTCGGCCTTCGACCGCAAGGCACTTCAGAGGGTAGTGCGTACGGCCCAGTACATCACTGGGGCAAAGCTGCCTGCCATCCAGGACCTCTACACCAGGCGGTGTCAGAGGAAGACCCTGAAAATTGTCAAAGACCCAAGCCACCCCAGTCATAGACTGTTCTCTCTACTACCGCATGGCAAGCTGTACAGGAGTGCCAAGTCTAGGACAAAAATGCTTCTCAACAGTTTTTACCCCCAAGCCATAAGACTCCTGAACAGGTAACCAAATGGTTACCCGGACTATTTGCATTGTATCCCACCACCTGCCAACCCCTCTTTTTACGCTACTGCTACTCTCTGTTCATCATATATGCATAGTCACTTTAACCATACTCACATGTACATACTACCTCAATAAGCCTGACTAACCGGTGTCTGTATATAGCCTTGCTTCTCTTATTTTCAAATGTATTTTATACTGTTTTATTTCTTTACTTACCTACACACACACACACTTTTTTTCCTCCACTATTGGTTAGAGCCTGTAAGTAAGCATTTCACTGTTAGATCTACACCTGAGCCTCCCGGGTGGCGCAGTGGTTAAGGGCGCTGTACTGCAGCGCCAGCTGTGCCACCAGAGACCCTGGGTTCGCGCCCAGGCTCTGTCGCAGCCGGCTGGGAGGTCCGTGGGGCGACGCACAATTGGCCTAGCGTCGTCTGGGTTAGGGAGGGCTTGGCCGGTAGGGATATCCTTGTCTCATCGCGCACCAGTGACTCCTGTGGCGGGCTGGGCGCAGTGCACGCTAACCAAGGTTGCCAGGTGCACGGTGTTTCCTCCGACACATTGGTGCGGCTGGCTTCCGGGTTGGATGCACGTTGTGTTAAGAAGCAGTGCGGCTTGGTTGGGTTGTATATCGGAGGACGCATGACTTTCAACCTTCGTCTCTCCCGAGCCCGTATGGGATTTGTAGCGATGAGACAAGATAGTAGCTACTAAAAACAATTGGATACCACGAAATTGTGGAGAAAAAGGGGTAAAATTAAATTCAGCGCACGTGACAAATAAACTTTGATTTGCTTTAACCCAGTAAAATTGAAATTGTTCCATGTTTTATATTTTTGTTGAGTATATTTATCACGAAGTTGCTTTTTATATGTTTTTTTTTATTGTAACACCGTTATGATGGCATTAAATTACTAGATGCGGACAGAGTTAGTTGAAGTAATTTGTTTCCTACACTTCAGTTCCTGCACCTCAGTTCAAGCCCCTTTTTCAAGGTGTTTGTCTTGTCATTCGGCAAAAACGTAACTAGCAAGAATCTGGATTGTCTTCATTTGATATTTCTTCTATTTCAGGTGTGTGACCTGATGGCAGTGCTGCAGAAATGAAGAGAGCTGCCAATAAATACAAATTCAAAGCGACATCCATACCGTCAGACTTCAGTTTAGTTCCAAAAACAGCCACTTTGTTTACATACTCATCTCATATGTATATACTGTACTCGATATCAGCTACTGTATCTTGCCTATGCTGCTCTGTACCATCACTCAGTCATATATCCTTATGTACATATTCTTTATCCCCTTACACTGTGTATAAGACAGTAGTTTTGGAATTGTTAGTTAGATTACTTGTTGGTTATTACTGCATTGTCGGAACTAGAAGCACAAGCATTTCGCTACACTCGCATTAACATCTGCTAACCATGTGTATGTGACAAATAAAATTTGATTTATTTCTAAGCCTCACAAAGAGAATGTACCTAGGAAACGTTCATTTAACAAAGGGGAGATAACTGACTATCTAAGTGTTTGGGCATTTTAAGACCCACCAGCTTTCTCTTTTTTTCCAGAAATAATTTTGTAGCCAAAATGTATAAAGGGTAAGATTTCCCTTAAACCTTTTTTAAATTTGGGAGAAATACATTTGCTAATAAAAAATGCTCATAGCATTCTGTCTTTTGATAGAGCTTCCACCAGACATGGACAGCAGCAGTCAGAACTGAAGGGTCAGAATCAACTTTTAGTGGAAGCCAATGAGGAACTGCAGAAAAACAATTTAGAAACACAGGTAAGTTTGGAAAGTAGTGAATCATCCCTTTAACAAATGTATATGTGAGCATAACTGCACTAGGTTTTCTCTATGGGCTGTTGAATGGAACGTCTCAAGAAGAGTGCAATGTTAGCCCTGAACAGAAGAGAGATCTTGTGCACTCATTGTCACTCTTCATTTCATTTTGCAGCTAAAAGTCGCCCAGCTGGAGCAACAATACAGTGACCTCCAAGGAACCAATGCCGACATCAAGAAACATCTGAAGGACTGCCATGCTCTACTAGTCGCTGGAAATATTGATCCAGGTAATCATTACATCCTGACTAGACTGGCCACGTTACATTTGTAGCCAGCCGTTAAAATAGAACTGGGTTCTATTTGAGACGGTTTACGATATGCAAGTCGTTTAGCTAGCTTGCTGTTGCTAGATAATAGTCCTGGGAGATAAACATTGGGTTGTTATTTTACCTGAAATGCATATGGTACTTTTTAGTTGCTGTAGAATTTGGACCCATACAAAATCGTGTGTTCTCTACTCTGACAATTAATCCA
Organism: Oncorhynchus tshawytscha; assembly: GCF_018296145.1. Classification (NCBI taxonomy): domain Eukaryota; kingdom Metazoa; phylum Chordata; class Actinopteri; order Salmoniformes; family Salmonidae; genus Oncorhynchus; species Oncorhynchus tshawytscha. Next base: position 25,912,397 of record NC_056433.1, on the reverse strand, counting down.
ACGATTAAAGGGGACACCTAATTAGTTTTATGACTTTATTTCTCAGTTTTGGGAGAGAGAATTAGAGAATCTGCACCGCAAAATGAGGATCAACAACGTGTGGTGGTGGTAAGGACTTTCACTTGTTTTTTCATCAGTATCGTTGAACAGTCTGTTATTACTTAGGAGGCTTTCACACCAGATTTGTTTGGTACATTTTTTTCCAACTTTGGTGCGTTTACCCCCTTAGTTCAGTTCGTTTGGACTGTTGTGAATCTATCCGCACTCTGGAGGGCACTAAACAACGCACCGGGGTTCGCTAACAGAGGGTGCTCCGATTCAATTCGTACAGTGGGGCTGTTCGCTGCAGGTGAGAATGCAGTTCGGACCAAACACAGGAAAATAACCAGTCATGCAGTATTGTTGGCTGTGAGCATTTTATGAAATGCTTGCAGCATCATAACTTGATATCTCTGAAACATTATTTTTAGTAGCAGCGCATTTGAGTGCATTCGATGCAGGTTAGAGGAGACGGGGGGGCTGTACCGGCGATATAGGCTACTGAATATATCCTATTCACATTGCAGTTAGAGTGGCTATTGCGTTTTTTTCTCTCCCATATGAAAGTAATTTGAAGTTTGGGCACAAGTGAGCTTCATGATAATCATAGATGGATTTAAGGTGAGCGTTTTTGTCCAATAAACAAATTACTTGCATGGACACTTGGCATTGTGAAACCAACCAGACCAAATGGGGGAAAAAATACAATGTATCAAATAATCAAACTCTGATTTGAACTATAGCACAAATCTGTGTGAAAATGCCTTTAGACTCAAATGTTACAGAGGACCTTGTTTGCAGGAATCTGGCTTTGTAATTGTATGTAGTGATTTATTTTTTGGGATGTAGACCTCATTTTTAAAATCTCCTATGATGCAGAATATATCCCGGGATCTGTTAAGTGAACTGTGGACATTTGGTGACATGGCAACAGAACAAAGTGCACAACTAACAGTAAGTTCATTATCTTTGACATAAGCATAATTAATCCTGTGTGTATTCCCGATGGGCAAGTGCCTTTGAGAGCTTAAGACATTAAGCTCTCAAAGGCACTTGCCCATCGGGAACCTCTGGTAAGTCTGTTCAAGCTAGAGCTTGTTGAAATGGTCATTGTTTGTTAATTTCCAGGAAGTTCAAAAGTCCATGAAGGATCTCCTGGAGGCTCGGGAGCATCTCGTGCAGGAGAGGGATAATTTCTCCTTGGAAGTTGAAGAAACGGAGAAGGCTCTTGAGGAGGCAGAGCAGCTTTTATTGGAGTAGATACTGTATGTGTGTATAAGTGTGTGCTTGCTTTTAATGTAAATGTAATTATAAAACATTTAGTATATTTCACCTAACTCAATTTAAATTGTTAATACTTGCAAAAATAGTTGTTTTTCACTCAGTCTTATTTGATTTGTCTGGAAGACTCCAAATTTAAAAGCGGTTGGACTGCCAGTGTTATTTTAGCCTGGGTACCAGGGTCGTCACTAGTTGCCACAGTCATAAACCCCCACATACAGGATTAATACAATTTCTCTTAACATCAGATTTTAAACCTAATCGCACTGCTAACATTATGTCTATCACTATCTCTTTTTTTTTTTTTTCATGAATTTTGACTGGAAACCTGGTACCAGTCTCTTTAGCTAATCCATTCTTCCCTGTATTCTCTCTGGCGAATGATGATGATCTGTAGGTTACATGTGTGCACTGCAGAGGCCCATTGGAGATTTGACAACAATAGAACGTTGAGATTTTTTTTTTTTACCTGTGCCTTGATGTTCATAACACTCCACCAACCTGCTCTTGCGCAATGGAACCCTGAACGATATGTGACCACTTGGTTACAGTGACACCATTCTGCCGAGGACACTCAAACCAGTGGCCACCGTAAAGCCTAAGAGCCTCACCGTCTCTGGAAGTTGCGGTAGCCCTGCTTGGAATCTTTAGCCTATATTGACTATTGGTTGAGACGCAGGGCCAGTTAGGGTAGGCTATGTCAGGATGATTTAATTGGAAATGTTAATTGGGACAAGTTGGAAGAAATAATACATTTAGGTTATAGTTTGAGATGCATGAATACACCACACCAAAAGCTTGATTTTTATGGCTGTTTTAAAATGAATTCTCTGCAATTCTGACTTATGTTCACAACTTGGTCAATTGATTTGATTAAATCTAAGCAAATCAATTATATGAATTGATAGTTCAGCCCTCTGTTTTCTTTTATTCTGTGACTGGTATATTGCAACCGTGTGTTCAAGCTAATCAAATCAGTTTATTTAGCGCTGTCCTTTTTGAACAACTGAAGGCACTCCTCATTTAAAATATCTCATTAAGATCTGTGTCCTATGACTAATAGTCCTACTCATCACTTATTATTACAAATAGATGATCACTTCTCACTATGGTGCTTGTTTAGTAAAGTTAGATCAAAGCTGAATCAATGTCTTGCAAGGTCACACAACGATTAGTTAGTATTTTATATAACAACTGAATAGCATAGCAGGCCTAAAACCCCAAAACAGCTAATTTCAAATGAAATGTTAGGATGGTTAGCTGAAGCTGAATAATACAATTATATATATATATCATGCGCCAAAACTGAGCCACAATGCAGTATATATTGTATGCTTTGATTGAAACAATATACAAGAAAGGCAAATATTTAATGTCATCTGCTGTAACTCGCGAAACAGTAGTTCAAGAAGATGGAAATGCATAGGCTATTCCCATGAAACGTATTGAAATCAATCAAATGATAGGCATGCAGATGCAGTTTCACCGGTAAACCGTGAATAATTATCATTCACGATTGCCAGTGATCATGGCCTATTTTGAAATTAGGTATGCCTAATTTTGTGTTTGAGGGTATTGAAAATATATATTTTTTAAAATAACATTTCCTATGTGTGAACATAGGCAAACGATACAATTGGAGGATGTGTTTTATGCATATTTTATATCTCCAACCCTGTTCCTGGAGAGCTATCAGGATGGTACAGGATGTACATTTTCATGCTAACCCTAATCTAGCGCAGTTGATTCTAATAATTAGCTGGTTTATAAAATGAAATGGGTTAGTTACAACGGGTTGGAGTGAAAACCCATAGGACGGTCTTTCGGTACAAATTTTGATTGAGGAAAAAGTGGCATTTACATTTTCTGTGCTCCCTTATCTAAAAAATCAAATCAAATGTATTTATATAGCCCTTCGTACATCAGCTGATATCTCAAAGTGCTGTACAGAAACCCAGCCTAAAACCCCAAACAGCAAGCAATGCAGGTGTAGAAGCACGGTGGCTCGGAAAAACTCCCTAGAAAGGCCAAAACCTAGGAAGAAACATAGAGATGAACCAGGCTATGAGGGGTGGCCAGTCCTCTTCTGGCTGTGCCGGGTGGAGATTATAACAGAACATGGCCAAAATGGCCTAAATGACGGGCATGGTCAAATAATTTAAAAAAAATGTGCACCACACCACTGCAAGTAAGATCTGTGTTAGGTCTGTAACCGGTGGCTGGCTTCATCCATCTGGGCAGAAGCCAAAATGCAACTGCATCACACTTAAAAATGTGTGGTTCAACAACGGTTCTTCTAAGATCCTCATAGTTCTTCGAAGAACCTTAAGATACTTGGCACTGAAAACTGCCCCCAAATGGTTCTTCCGAGATCCCAATAGTAGGTGGGGTTCATCAAGGAACCACCTTAGTTGGTAGGGGTTCTTGCAGGAACCTAACTGCCCAACTAAAACATTTGGATTTGAAAGGACAGCAGGTGAAGGCACTTAACTGAACAATGTTAAGATCTCAGTTTAAGGTAAGGTTTGTCCCTTGTATGATCTAAATTGATATTGTTTTATGATGATACCATCTGTTTTTATATGCAAATCTTTCTGACTGAAATTAGACAATTCAATGGATATCAATCAATAGAGGTAAGATGTATGCTATAAGAATGTGTTGAAGGCTAGCTGTATTGGGTGCAGATGACTGAACTGCTCACGTTTGTCTCTGCAGGTATAAAGACAAGGCATACAAAGGTATGTTATGTAGATAAGATTTACCATCCTCCCTTAACTCTCCCATGAATATCCCATAGGCCTCTACATTATGGACAAGGTATGTGTAGGAACCATTATCAAAACTTTTCAGTCACATTTACCACAAAAACCAAGGTATGAATACGGTCGTGTGCATGTTTTTGTTAATCGTCTATATAAATACTGTTTTTGGGATTCACAGATGTCACCCTCCCAACACCTCTGAATAAGACAGGAAACCTGCTTGGTCACCATCCACTGCAAAATAATTCTGGCTATGGATACAGAAAACATCAACATGCTCTGAGGATATACCCATTGGACTTGGGGCTCTGCTGGGAGTTTACATCATATTTTAATTCTGCTTTGACACTAAAAGCATATACACTGGGAACTAAAATAATGTTATTGTTATGTATTTCACTACAAGGTTATTTGAAGATGTTATAGGGGTTACCTCAGTTTCAATTCCCTATATTTTACATCAGGAACCTTTTCCTTTTAGAATGCATAGACAACTAATCTGTACTCCCTGCAGACTTTGTGCCACTATTTTGATCGGCCGCTGACCACGTCATAGCCTACACTTGGTATAGTCTACACTGTAATAAATTAAACTGGACTGGATGATTTTACCAGCATTGCAATCCAATGCATGCATGATTTATGCAATAAACAGATGTATTGCGGCAATGAAAAAACATTTTGGGGCTGTGCTACAGAAGGCTATATTGGTCCGCCAATACAGGACTAGTAAAAGGCCCACTGCACTACTTTTTCTATATATATATATATATATATATATATATATATATATATATATATATACACACTGCTCAAAATAAATAAAGGGAACACTAAAATAACACATCTTAGATCTGAATGAAATATTCTTATTAAATACTTTTTTCTTTACATAGTTGAATGTGCTGACAACAAAATCACACAAAAATGGTCAATGGAAATCAAATGTATCAACCCATGGAGGTCTGGATTTGGAGTCACACAAAACCAACCACACTACAGGCTGATCCAACTTTGATGTAATGTCCTTAAAACAAGTCAAAATGAAGCTCAGTAGTGTGTGTGGCCTCCACGTGCCTGTATGACCTCCCTACAACGCCTGGGCATGCTCCTGATGAGATGGCGGATGGTCTCCTGAGGGATCTCCTCCCAGACCTGGACTAAAGCATTAGCCAACTCCTGGACAGTCTGTGGTGCAACGTGGCGTTGGTGGATGGAGCGAGACATGATGTCCCAGATGTGCTCAATTGGATTCAGGTCTGGGGAACGGGCGGGCCAATCCATAGCATCAATGCCTTCCTCTTGCAGGAACTGCTGACACACTCTAGCCACATGAGGTCTAGAATTGTCTTGCATTAGGAGGAACCCAGGGCCAACCACACCAGCATATGGTCTCACAAGGGGTCTGAGGATCTCATCTCGGTACCTAATGGCAGTCAGGCTACCTCTGGCGAGCACATGGAGGGCTGTGCGGCCCCCCAAAGAAATGCCACCCCACATCATGACTGACTCACCCCCAAACTGGTCATGCTGGAGGATGTTGCAGGCAGCAGAACGTTCTCCACGGCGTCTCTAGACTGTCACGTCTGTCACATGTGCTCAGTGTGAACATGCTTTCATCTGTGAAGAGCACAGGGCACCCGTGGCGAATTTGCCAATCTTGGTGTTCTCTGGCAAATGCCAAACGTCCTGCACGGTGTTGGGCTGTAAGCACAACCCCCACCTGTGGACGTCGGACCCTCATACCACCCTCATGGAGTCTGTTTCTGACCGTTTGAGCAGACACATGCACATTTGTGGCCTGCTGGAGGTAATTTTGCAGGGCTCTGGCAGTGCTCCTTGCACAAAGGCAGAGGTAGCGGTCCTGCTGCTGGGTTGTTGCCCTCCTACGGCCTCCTCCACGTCTCCTGATGCACTGGCCTGTCTCCTGGTAGCGCCTCCATGCTCTGGACACTACGCTGACAGACACAGCAAACCTTCTTGCCACATCTCACATTGATGTACCATCCTGGATGAGCTGCACTACCTGAGCCACTTGTTTGGGTTGTAGACTCCGTCTCATGCTACCACTAGAGTGAAAGTACCGCCAGCATTCAAAGTGATCAAAACGTCAGCCAGGAAGCATAGGAACTGAGAAGTGGTCTGTGGTCCCCACCTGCAGAACCACTCCTTTACTGGGGGTGTCTTGCTAAATGCCCATAATTCCCACCTTTTGTCTATTCCATTTGCACAACAGCATGTGAAATTTATTGTCAATCAGTGTTGCTTCCTAAGTGGACAGTTTGATTTCACAGAAGTGTGATTGACTTGGAGTTACATTGTGTTGTTTAATTGTTCCCTTTATTTTTTTTGAGCAGTGTGTGTATGGTACTATATATATATATATATATATAGTACCAGTCAAACGTTTGGACACACCTACTCATTAATGGGTTTATTTTTTTAAACTATTTTCTACATTGTAGAATGTTAGTGAAGACATCAAAACTATGAAGTAACATAGAATCATGTACTGTAGTAACCAAAAAAGTGTTAAACAAATCAAAGTATATTTTTATGGAGATTCTTCAAAGTAGCCACCCTTTGCCTTCATGACAGATTTGCACACTTTACATTCTCTCAACCATCTTCATGAGGTAGTCACCTGGAATGCATTTCAATTAACAGGTGTGCCTTGTTAAAAGTTCATTTGTGGATTTTTTCCCCTTCTTAATGCGTTTGAGCCAATCAGTTGTGTTGTGACAAGGTAGGGGTGGGTATACAGAAAATAGCCCTATTTGGTAAAAGACCAAGTCCATATTAGGCAAGAACAGCTCAAATAAGCAAAGAGAAACAGCAGTCCCATCATTACTTTAAGACATGAAGGTCAGTCGATCTGGAAAATTTCAAGAACTTTGAAAGTTTCAAGTGCAGTAACAAAAACCGCTCTGATGTAACTGGCTCATGAGGATCGTAATTGGAAAGGAAGACGCAAAGTTACCTCTGCTGCAGAGGATAAGTTCATGAGAGTTAACCACATCTCAGATTGCAGCCCAAATAAATGCTTCACAGACACATCTCAACATCAACTGTTCTGAAGAGACTGCATGAATCAGGCCTTTATGGTCGAATTGCTGCAAAGTAACCACTACTAAAGGACACCAATAAGAAAAGTCTTGCTTGGGCCAAGAAACGTGTGCAATGGACATTAGACCGGTGGAAATCTGTCCTTTGATGAGTCTAAATTTGAGATTTTTGGTTTCAACCTCCATGTCTTTGTGAGTAGGTGAACGGATGATCTCCGCATGTGTGGTTCCCACCATGAAGCATGGAGGAGGAGGTGTGTGGATGCTTTGCTGGTGACACTGTGATTTATTTCAAATTCAAGGCACACTTAACCAGAATGGCTACCACAGCATTCTGCAGTGATACACCATCTCATCTGCTTTGCATTTAGTGGGACTATCATTTGTTTTTTAACAGGACAATGACCCCAAAACACACCTTCAGTCTGTGTAAGGAGAGTGATGGAGTGCTGCATCAGATGACCTGGCCTCCACCATCACCTGGCTTCAATCCAATTGAGATGGTTTGGGATAATTTGGACCTCAGATTCAAGGAAAAGCGGCCAACAAGTGCTCAGCATATGTGGGAATTCCTTCAAGACTGTTGGAAAAGCATTCCAGGTGAGGCTGGTTGAAAGAATGCCAAGAGTGTGCAAAGCTGTCAAAGGCAATGGGTGGCTACTTTGAAGAATCTCAAAAACAAATCAAAATATATTTTCTATAACTTTTTTGGTTACTACATGATTCCATGATGTGTTATTTCATAGTTTTGATGTCTTAACTATTATTCTACAATGTAGAAAATAGTACAAATAAAGAAAACCCCTTGAATGAGTAGGTGTGTCCAAACTTTTGACTGGCACTGTATCTAATTTTTGTTCTTTTTTTTTTTTTCATAATGATTTTTTAGGGGGTGCTGCAGCACCTTTATTTCTTGTGCCTATGCCTAGCTTACTCTCTAAATTCTCAAAGTGAATACATACTGCAATTCCAAACACATCTTAGTTTTGATTTTCCATCTCAAAATACAACAACTTGCCTAGCTGAATGTTTGTTTTTTACTTTGCTGTTCTATTTGAGGGTCCACATGTCATGGAAAATACTAACTTTATTTCTAGCATTGAGCAATGGCGGAATTGTGCCTTCAAAAAGACGCCATTGCTATTTAACTCTTTTGAATGTTGAGATTGCCGAAAGGTCCGTCTCTTTGGCAATGACAAGGAGTGTAACGTTAGCTGAAGAGACATGGTACTCAGTGTACAGGTACTAGTGTTTTAATTATTATTTTTAAAAATTTATTTTCGAAACAATTAAATTTGATACATATTCATATATATATATTTATAATACAATTTATCTCGTTATTTAATTCAGGTCAGTTGCTATGAGAGTTTAAAAAATATATATTTTAGTCGACACTTCTGCACAACTCTTATTTTGAAAGTCATTAGGAAGAAACGCTGCCTACCGGAAGTTAGAGGCGCATCGTTTACACATAGTGTCTGGTGCTAGTTTTTCCACACACTGCTATTTGATTGACTAACTACACTCAGGCAAGCACCCATCTTTGTCGGGATGAACTAAAGTAAGAAACCGTACATGCTTTTACTCTTTTGTTCTAAATAATCCCTGTGTTATGACTGCTGGCAAAATATACTTATAATTACATTCATTGCCCCTCCTAGCCTTGCTAGCTTAGCTTGCCATTGCTAGTTATGTGTACATGTAACCTTTGCTAGCTAACGTTAGTTACCTACTGTGAAAAAAAAGCATCATGTGTTTGCGTAGGATGCCAGATTAAATTGACAAGACAGTCAATTGACCGCTCTAACAATGGAAATACATGGCATCAGAAGGGAGGTGAGATCAGGTAGGACCATTCTAGCCAATTAGAGGGCAGATAGCGCCATAGAGATAGATAGGACTCATCTTTGTATCTGTGCCATCATAGCGTCTGTGACAGCATGGGAAGCGCCACAGAGGCCATCCCCATTTTAAAGTTGCCCATTTTCTTCTTCGTTGGCTGATTGCTCCCAACTCAAGGCAATCAAATTGTATTGGTCACATAAATGTGTTTAGCAGATGTTATTGTGGGTGGAGCGAAATGCTTGTGTTTCTAGCTCCGACAGTGCAGTAATATCTAACAAGTAATATCTAAAAATTTTGCAACATATACCCAATACACACAAACGTAAGTAATTCCATTCTAAGGAATGGAATTAAGGATATGTACATATATGGATGAGCAATGTGAGAGCGGCATAGACTGATACAATAGAATACAGTATATACATATGAGATGAGGAATGCAAAATATGTCAACATTAGTGACTAGGGATTTCAAGTCTATGTATATAGGGCAGCAGCCTCTTATGTGCTAGGGGTAGCTATTTAACAGTCTGATGGCCTTGAGATAGAAGCTGTTTTTCAGTGTGTAGTTAGGAAAGAAATAAAACAACAGTAAAAAGACATTTGAAAAAAGAGTAGCAAGGTGCCTGTTAGTCAGGCTTATTGAGTTAGTATGTACATATCGTTAAATACATTCATTATGCCCTAATCTATGGATTTCACATGACTGGGAATACAGATATACAGATATGCATCTGTTGGTCACAGATACCTTAAATAAGGTAGGACTGTGGATCAGAAAACCAGTCAGTATCTGTGTGACCACCATTTGCCTCATGCAGCGTGACACATCTCCTTCACATAGAGAGTTGATCAGGCTGTTGATTGTTGTCCCACTCTTCTTCAATGGCTGTGCAAAGTTGCTGGATATTGGCGGGAACTGGAACACACAGTCGTACATGTCAATCCAGAGCATCCTACAAATGCTCAATGGGTATTTGGTATTTTATTAGGATCCCCATTAGCTGTTGCAAAAGCAGCAGCAGCTACTCTTCCTGGGGTCCACACAAAACATGAAACATAATACAGAACATCATTAGACAAGAACAGCTCAAGGACAGAACTACATACATTTTTAAAAAGGCACCCGTAGCCTAGATATCAATGCATACACACAAACTATCTAGGTCAAATAGGGGAGAGGCTTTGTGCCGTGAGGTGTTGCTTTGTCTGTTTTTTAGAACCAGATTTGCTGTTTATTTGAGCAATATGAGATGGAAAGAAGTTCCATGCAATAAGGGCTCAATATAATACTGTATGCTTTTTTTGAATTTGTTCTGGATTTGGTGACTATGAAAAGCCCTTGGTGGAATGTGTATGTGTCAGAGCTGTGTGTATGTTGACTATGTAACCAATTTTGGATTTTCAACGCATTAATGTGAGTTGGAAGAACTGGGACATTTTCAGCTTCCAGGAATTGTCTTCAGATCCTTGCGACATGGGGCTGTGCATTATCATGCTGAAACATGAGGTGATGGTGGCAGATGAATGGCACGACAATGGGCCTCAGGATCTCGTCATGGTGTCTCAAATTGTGCATTCAAATTGCCATCGATAAAATGCAATTGTGTTCGTTGTCTGTAGCTTATGCCTGCCCATACCATAACCCAACCTCCACCATGGGGCACTCAGCTCACAATGTTGACATCAGCAAACCGCTCACCCACACGACTCCATACACGTTGTGAGGCCGGTTGGACGTACTGCTAAATTCTCTAAAAGGACTTGGGTGGCGGCTTATGGTAGAGAAATGAACATAAAATTCCTCAGCAACAGCTCTTGTGGACATTCATGCAGTCAGCATACCAATTGCACACTCCCATCAACACTTGAGACATCTGTGCACATTTTAGTGGCCTTTTATTGTCCCCAGCACAAGGTCCACCTGTGTAATGATCAGGCTGTTTAGTCAGCGTCTTGATATGCCACACCTGTCAGGTGGATGGATTATCTAGGAAAAGGAGAAATGTTCACAAACAGGGATGTAAACAAATTTGTGCACAAAATGTGAGAGAAATAAGCTTTTTGTGCATCTAAAAAATTCAGCTCGTGAAACGTGGGACCAACACTTTTTTTGCATGTTGAATTTATATTTTTGTTCAGTGTAAAAATGATCATTTTTAAATCAATTGGTATGCCTATATATCATTATTTTATAAGTCCAAAAATGGATGTAGCAACTAAGGATTCTACCCTTTAACCAATGTAGGCTTTATAGCCTATGTCAAAGTTTTTAGTTGGGTTTTTCTTTTATTTATTTATTTTATTTTACCTTTATTTAACCAGGTAGGCAAGTTGAGAACAAGTTCTCATTTACAATTGCGACCTGGCCAAGATAAAGCAAAGCAGTTCGACAGATACAACGACACAGAGTTACACATGGAGTAAAACAAACATACAGTCAATAATACAGTATAAACAAGTCTATATACAATGTGAGCAAATGAGGTGAGAAGGGAGGTAAAGGCAAAAAAGGCCATGGTGGCAAAGTAAATACAATATAGCAAGTAAAACACTGGAATGGTAGTTTTGCAATGGAAGAATGTGCAAAGTAGAAATAAAAATAATGGGGTGCAAAGGAGCAAAATAAATAAATAAATAAAAATTAAATACAGTTGGGAAAAAGGTAGTTGTTTGTGCTAAATTATAGGTGGGCTATGTACAGGTGCAGTAATCTGTGAGCTGCTCTGACAGTTGGTGCTTAAAGCTAGTGAGGGAGATAAGTGTTTCCAGTTTCAGAGATTTTTGTAGTTCGTTCCAGTCATTGGCAGCAGAGAACAGGAAGGAGAGGCGGCCAAAGAAAGAATTGGTTTTGGGGGTGACTAGAGAGATAAACCTGCTGGAGCGCGTGCTACAGGTGGGAGATGCTATGGTGACCAGCGAGCTGAGATAAGGGGGGACTTTACCTAGCAGGGTCTTGTAGATGACATGGAGCCAGTGGGTTTGGCGACGAGTATGAAGCGAGGGCCAGCCAACGAGAGTGTACAGGTCGCAATGGTGGGTAGTATATGGGGCTTTGGTGACAAAACGGATTGCACTGTGATAGACTGCATCCAATTTGTTGAGTAGGGTATTGGAGGCTATTTTGTAAATGACATCGCCAAAGTCGAGGATTGGTAGGATGGTCAGTTTTACAAGGGTATGTTTGGCAGCATGAGTGAAGGATGCTTTGTTGCGAAATAGGAAGCCAATTCTAGATTTAACTTTGGATTGGAGGTGTTTGATATGGGTCTGGAAGGAGAGTTTACAGTCTAACCAGACACCTAAGTATTTGTAGTTGTCCACGTATTCTAAGTCAGAGCCGTCCAGAGTAGTGATGTTGGACAGGCGGGTAGGTGCAGGTAGCGATCGGTTGAAGAGCATGCATTTAGTTTTCTAAGATGAGACGTAACAGTTTTAGAACAAAGTTGGTTTATTCTGAATGGTCTGGTTTTGCAACGTCTCGTGTCGGCTGTTTTATCTGAAATGTTTTAAATGTGGTTTGTAATTGGTCTTTGATCTTGCATTGTCATAAAGCAGTGACATCACTTTCACTCCAGCCATTTATTTGAACACCTGCATGTAGGGTGTCAAATGGTGAGGGAGTTCCAATTTCAAAATTAATTCACCCACGAGCTCGGCTTGAAGTCATTATTCTTGATCTTTGTTGGTTTCCTCATACATAGAGCTTGCCGGCTTGTAGTCCTAAAAAAACGGAAATTAGTTACCTCTGGGTTGTTTGGCCATTTGTATGGTGGAAATGAATCGGGAAAGAATAGGGTTTTGGGATAAATTCTGAAGAACAGGCTTAGGAGATCTAATACGTTTTGCTCTCTGAGATAATCAGTTAGTCAATATGTATGAATTCTGAAGCCTTTCTGTGCTTGTTTTGATTACAAAAATTCACAAAAGTTATGTTAGCTGGTGAAGATTATAGAACAAAACGTATAAGATCTCCTAAGCCTGTGTTTACCACATACCTTATTTTCTGCGTTTATCCAAAACCCCCATTCATTTCCCCATAGGCTTTGGCCAATGAGCCATGACGGAGTTAGTGCCTACACAAATACTCCATTACTATTGCTCTCTATTGCCACCACTACCTGAAAGTGCCCCTTGCTTCCGACTCTTTGCAAGGAAAACTCTTGGTAGGAGCACTAATTTAAATAGACTCCTTTGACGCACACACCCAATGCCTCCAGAAGTACCTTTTTTGGGCTCGTGCTATGAGACGTAAAGAAGGAAGGGTGAAACTACTGATTTAATGTAATGCTGCCTCATCCAGCTTTATTACAAACGGAACATAAATCACAAAAGAATGGGTCTGGCTTTGAGGGTCAGCTCAGTTCTGGTATATCCATTAGTTCTAGGGGGCTATGCTAGTGTAAACACAGCTTGGCTATGCTAATTGAAGGGCACTTGTAGTTGGGTACCCCACACTGTAGTTTGTTGGTGGAAGTGTTTCTTAAGCATTAACTCAATAATCCATTTCTAATGCCTACTTAACATTATGAACATGAAAATAACCAACAGCTGAGTGTTTGCTGTTCTAATTGGGTAACCAGGCCTAGTGTTTGAGGGACTGAGTCAGAGAAGACTACTAGGGCATAGTAATCACATCACATATTTTTGCCAGCTCTTTCACAAATGTTACAATCTCCAGGTACAAGATATACTTCAATAACATTGAAACTGGGTTTTTATTTAAGTCTTTGTTAGACCTATACAATTAAGATTCTAATTCATACACATTAGTCTGGTCTAACTTTTGTAAAATAATGTTTCCACAACAGAAATGACCAGAAAGCCGGCTTTTATATTGTGTGAGTGGTTAGCCTACACGGACCCAGGGGGAAGGAACATGCATGTATTTCTTTTGAGACATGAGCCTTGCTCTGTGGCCCCTGTCCCCCTAGGGCCTAGGGCAGAGGGATGGTTCTAGCAGAGCCATGTGGCTTCTCCTTGCTCTCCACATCATTAAAGGAGAATCCCTGAATCTGAGGCCCAGGGAGTCCCAGTAGGTCTGTTTGCCCAAGCACAGATGCCTCACAATTTACTACGGGAGTAAATTCTACAGATGGGGGGTCTTCCTCCTGGGGTTACACACTATCCAGTTCCCAACACGGCTGCTGGATGACCCCATTTTTCACCCCCTCTAGATAAAGTTGTTGGGATGAGAATGGCCAGCCCATTACATCACAGACCAACAGTTGAGAAAACAGAATGGGGTAGGCTTAATTTCTCTTGTGGCAGAACTTCACCTCCTGCTCTCTGAACGTAAGTCTGAATGCTGGGTTTTTGGCTATGCCTGCTATTGTCTCCACTTCGGTCTTTGAAAGAACTGGAAAGACAATAGCCAGCATCAGTTGAGAAACAAAACATGAGTGGATTCTGCATGCCATTAAATGGATGATGTGGTTTTGTGTTTCTCAAATGGTCAACATTGAGTTCTTAAACCTCTAATGTTTAATAAACGGTAGTGATACAGTTCAATGCTTTACATAACATGTTGTCTTTGCAGTTGAACTTATATCATCTTAAGAGGAATGCCGATCCCTTTTCTTCTAGAGACTTTTCCCTTATCCACTCATGTCACTAACCTATGTATTGTACAGTGTTTCTGTTATATAGCCTTCTGAGGTTAAAGAACGCAGAGAATCTCAGAATATTCCACTGATTAGAACTCTACTTTGCAAATGTTGTGTTTTTTTAAAATCAGTGATTCCAGAGACCAGTGGAATGAGATCATATGCTGTCAGAACTGAAGGCCAGAGCACAGAGATTACATTCTGCCTTGTTCTGAGAACCTTTAATACATTTTAAACAGTCCCCTTGCATGTTTCAAATGAATACAAACAGGCCAGTCAGATGCCCTAAGGTAGGCTCAGTCTTCACAACAGTTTCTATTGTTTAGTCTAATGGAGTATGTTTGTATTTTAATCCTTAAAAAAATAGTTTGTTCAAAATGATAAACTTAGAGTAGATAATTCTCAGGCAATGAAATCCACACAGAATTGAGCTGTTTTCAACTATGCCCACAAGGGGGTAGTCATATGCTAACTCAACGAGAGAGTTTGTCTAAGCTGTGGTAGGAGAAACCCCAGTACGATTTCATATTTCTGGGTCGGGGGCAATAATTTGCCTTAGCTTGTAAGTTTTTTTGGCAATGGCATCATCAACCAATTAATGTTTACTTTTCCTCATGACCACCAAGTTAACTGAACCAACAAAATAAAAATGTGGATATAAAATCATGTGATCAGGCCTGAGGTCTTTTGTGGACTGCTGTGAGGACTCGAACAATAATCTGAAAAAGGCATCAACTCCGAGATCTACTCCTGACTGGTCGTAGGGACTTTTAACGTGAGAGGAGGGGAGCACATCCTTGCTGGTGGATAGGGAGGGGTGGTTGAAGTTTCCTAGATGCTGGAGGTAGGCCTAGTCTTCAGGGAACCGTGACCTATTTCCTGCCCCTGGGCTTAACATTCTGCATTGTGTCCAGGTGCTCAGAAGAAAAATGTGACCCAAAATAATGAAGTATCTGTAAGGATAGTTCATTTTTTTTAGATGATTGAAGATGGCTTGTGTCTTATTGTGGAATGCCACTGTAATGTCAACCATATTAAAATGCCTGTAGCCTAATCAATTAATAAATGTTTAAATTAAGAGAGGGAGAGTAAATCACTAGAGACACTTTTTTTTGAAGATTTGTAAGGCCAAAAGTTTTGTTTTGTATCTGCTTATGTATTTAATTGGTCAATAAAGAGGTTTCATTAATAACTAAAATATCCTGGTGAAACGCTAATAGTTAAACGGAGCGGTCAGGGCTTTGGTATGGCTCGTCCTCTTAACAGACAACTGCTCCCTTTTGTGGACTGCTGTGTGGACTATGGCGTTGATTGTAAATTCCTCGAGTTTAGTATGCCTGGCCAACTCCAGCACAGAACTCATATAGACTGTTACTTTTTCTCTCTCTGGAGTGTCTGTCATATAGGAGGAGCATCTCGGAAGGGTATCTTTCCAAACCCTCTTCCACCGTTGAACAACTGGTCCGGACATCTGGCTCTAACAGCTGTTCATGGCCTCATTTTAGACGTACTGCTGTATATGCCCCAGTCCCGTGGTGGTGATCTGGAGCTATCAGCACTCTCAGGATGCGCCATAGAGCTTTCTTACGGTCATTTGAAATGTCATTTTCAGAAGCCCAATTCCCCTTCATGTTCATTTGTAGAATTGGAGAGATCTTTGGGGTTATTTTACCAATGTTCAATGTCTCCAGTTTTTGAGGCTATTCCTAGTTTATCTAGTTTGGCTCAAGACATCTTCCATCTTGCGGTGACATGGGTGAAACGGACTGGTTGGTGCCACTAAAGGCTTGACTGCACACTTGCCATCTACAGCTGATATCATTGAGTGGCTCTCATCTAGATGAAAAGGAGAGAGACGGGTGGATCTAGCCCCTGCTCCCACTTGAGTCAAACACATTGCCATTTCTAATCTCCCTGTAGCGATTTCATACTAAAACGTGGCATGGATAAACCACGTAAAATTGTATCTCTTATGTGGAATTTACTCTTTTTGTGTAGGAGAACTGATGGGAATCACTATGGAAATATCCCTTGGTTATTGGAAATGCTGAGATTGAGCAAGATTGCATGACTTCAACTGTCAGATTGAAAGGACTGAGACTGGAGTAATTAGACTATATCCAGTTCTTAGATCATCTATGGGAGGATGAGTCAAATCGACCTGAAGTTCCCTGCAAGTTCATGACCCTTTAACTTCAAGCCAGTGGCTCTGGAGGCAAAGCCTACTTAGTGACCTCAGCAAAGTAGCCATTGACTATATGACAAATGCGTCTTTTAGCATTGGGAAGATAAGGTAAACGGAATCAGTTTGATTTATTTCACCATTGTTTTTGTAGAGGCTCTTGGCCTGTGATTTTGAAGGTAGTGGAACTGGAACGATTTCCAAGATCATTTTTAATAACCGACAGTTTTATATTCAACTGCCACTCTTTTATATCTGTTTTCCTCTCCTTTTCCAAATGAGGAAGAACTCCAAAGTCTCTTCAACTACTTTCACATCCACTTGTCTTAAACCTTCGGTTACAGCTGAATGAATCCCTCCATCAATTCTAGGCTGAAGTTTACAATATTATTTTCTAGACACCATCCTAGGTACTGGGATAGAGCACCATCTTATGTCACCTCACTATATCACAGTCCTCTATTATAAACCTGTCCTTGCTTGATGGCCTCTGTATAAAACTTCCCTCAGCGTTCACCTGGTACAATGGCATGTGGGTCGTCAGCAGGCAGGCGGATGGGATGGATCCTGGCCTCTACCAGGCAGTATATCACGTCAGCTCTCTATCACAGGGCTTTACGGAGCCCATAATTGAAACCAGGCTCCCGATAGGGCTGCTTCTCTGAATCTCTGCTTAGATGGAAGCAATCGATAGTGCATGGTGCTCCTCAAAAGTCATATGTGAAATATTAGACTTAACCATTACACTCTGCTCTCAGCTATTTGACCTAGGCCCATAGGATGAAGCAGAGAGAACAACGCATGGCTCTGTCTTTCACATTGCCCGGTACTGCCATCTCAGTCTGCGGCGCAGCTGTCACTGTTTGTATATTTGATATACTGGGGATGCTGAAAAGAAACAGGTGTTGTATATTAGTTCCACTGTTTTATTTCCCCAAAAATGTGGACTGGAGTCAATAGAGTTGTCAGAGCACGTTATTGTAATATATGGCTATCTGACTTTTAAATTGACCATTGCTACAAACCATCACCCTCCCCCTTTCCCCCAGGAAGAATAGAGGGGGGGTGGGGGGGGGGGGTAATGCAGTTCAGGTGGACTGACCTCAAAGAGAGATGAGAAAGATGGAAATCTCTTTGAAACTTCCCCCCTCTTTCAATATGTTTCATTGGTTACCTGCAGGACACACTGTATTCTTTCAAAGTTCTTGCAGGGAAATTGGATTGGGAGTTAGTTGGCTAGTATGGAAAGAGCTCTACATGTATTTGTCATACTGTACTTGTTGTAACCTGTTGATAGGTCCATAGACCTATAATCAAACTCTGATCTCAGCTCAGCTTCGTCTGAGTTAAATGTGCCAAATATTCATTCTTCATTACCTGTAAATATTCCATGAACATGAGTGACGTTAAGGAGGATCCAGCCCCGCCAACACTAACCTAACACATTTCCAAAAGCTTGTCTTGCTTTGGCCCGCATGAATGCTATTTGGCTGCGAGGCCTGGGGTCTTGAGGGGTGACTGCATCAGTGTTTATCTTACCGACCCGATCCCCAAAGACAGGGCCTTATTCTCCCGCAGAGAAAAATCTCATTAGGGTTTGTTGCACAAAACACAGAATGCTGATCGCTCGCAGGCTTTTTCTCTGGGACACATGTTTCTAACTGCTGTCTGACCCGGGCTCTTGAGCTTGTCCAATCCCATTTGGCTCATGTGCCTCCGAGCCAGGGCTCAGTTACCCCGCACCCATCTCAAAAGGCTATGTTTTTATTTCTCTCACCTTTGACCTCGTCAATAGCGACAGATCCATTTGGTACTGTATCGGGGTGGGGGTGTTTGATGCATGAACACCTCTTTGTGTAGGTGTTTTGGCCTCTATGTTATTGTGATAAATAATGCGAGTAAAGTGTGAGTAAAGAACACAGTCACAGCTTGTCTTTGTCAGTGGGTTATCATCGGTGTAAGCCTGTCCGGGCCCATGAGGCATCCGATCCCCAACTGCCCATTCCTGGCAGCTATGTCTCTTTTGGTGTCTAAAGGCTGTAAATTCAGTCAATGACGTCAGGGCACTGGGCTGACACCATGCATCAATGACTCACTTTAAATTCATGTCTCGCCTTCCGCCTGAGATGACTCTGACAATCAATAACGCTGGACTGAGGATATAGCAGTCGCCCCCGCTTGACTCCAATCTCAACCATTAATTGAAGTCTGTGCTTTTCGGGGCTGAGGATATATCTTGATGGAGAGGTGACATTGACCATAAAAGGAGGGGAAGAAGGGCACACACACACACACACACACACTGCAGCAGACTGAGAAAGGTGCTCTGTGAGAGCCCATTAGTGCTTAACAGTGAAAGGCCAGGTCCCCATAGGAATCGGTGGAAGGAAGCTATGTTGAGTAATGGTGTGCACATGGAATATGTAACTCACTAAAGAGGCACTTTCAGCACCTTGCATGTGATTTCCAAGAGACTTCAGGAGGCTGGGGTTTTGCCTCTTTTTATGAACTTTAAATGTGTTTATAAGTTATTCTGTTTTGCCTGTTTCCATTGTAATTTTCTGAGGAGATTAGGCTATTTCCTGTGGTTTCACACTATTTATTTTAATTTTATTTTACCTTTTATTTTACTAGGCAAGTCAGTTAAGAACAAATTCTTATTTTCAATGACGGCCTAGGAACAGTGGGTTAACTGCCTGTTCAGGGGCAGAACGACAGATTTGTACCTTGTCAGCTCGGGGATTTGAACTTGCAACCTTCCGGTTACTAGTCCAATGCTCGGCTACCCTGCCGCCCCACTATGGAGTTTTGCCTTTTGTAGACACAGAATAGAAATCAATAACCTTGAGGTTGACCAGTCCGTCTCCAGTTCAAAAAGCCGCCCTGAGGCTGAGAGCCCTCCATCCTCCTCCCCTTGCAGGCAGGATGTTTGGAACAGGTGTTTGGTGACAGGGTCAAGGATGCGTTTTCTGAATAGTGTCTCTGGTTTGTCTGCCAAAGCAGTTAGGCCTATGTGGGTACATGGAGGTCCCTAGAGAGCTTGCTGGCCCATGCAGCTAAAGCATATGGCGCCCCCTGATAGACGCCAGAGTCTGTTCTCACTCCCTGTGTGCTGGGCTCAAACTTCAGCATAGCATGCACTCTTTCAAAATAGCAATTAGCCCATCTCATGATAATCTATACTAAAGCTAAGTATGGCAGAACTAATAATGAAGAGACATGGCGATCCCCATTTTAAAGCAGGGTTTTTGTTAAGATCATCTGGTATGCCCGAAATAGCGACACTCTCAATGAATATTCAACCATTTTTGGTTTTACGGTGAGTCTTTTCTGAAGGTGTCAGTTCCCAGCAGGCTTCTTCGATGAAAGCGTTATGCTTTCTCAATCTCTCTGCATTCTGCATGCCTTAATTGACTGAACCCTTTTCAGTCATTCGTTGCTTCTTTTTGGCATCCATTCTGTAGTGAGACCCATTAGAATATGCCTAGTGATGGAATTCAGAGGCTGTGTGGATGGAATCATGGTCTGAATGATCATGTCAGAGACCCAGCCACTATAGAGATTCCTCTTCTGTTGGCTTCTCCTATCGTGGCCAGATGGGGCCCTAACCTGCTTGCCCTCTCTATTGCTGACTCATAGCCTGAAACTCTGCTTCCATAGCTGGGCTCCCGTCATTTATCACGTCCGAGCTGAAGCCTTTAAGAAAATTGCAGTACTTTAGTCCTCTACGTTTCCTAGTGAAAGGCGTCCAAGAGTCTGAACCCTTAATTCAATAAGAGATAAATTGAAAAAATGTGCAAATGTAAGCTGTATTTGCTGGCCAGAACCTAGGAGTGGATTTCATACCCCCTCGTTCTCTGTGCTGTAAATCTTCCCAGAGTTCCATCTGCTTGGCTCCGAACAGTTAAGAAACTGTTCATTAGACTGACACAAACCAGAGAGAACCATGAGGGCGGGAAGTGGCTCTACGTACGCAGGAGTCTTGGATCGGGCCCAAGTGTCTGGCCCCTGAAGGCCTGCTGATTGGGTCACCATGCATAAGGTGGGACTGGGATGGAAAGGCTTCGGGGTCAGCTTAATCCATTTCTTTTGTTTCAGTCAACAGAGGCCTTTGTGAATTCTGAGCCCATCCATAAATTGGGCTGAAAGGCACAGCGGCTGCCAACAAACGATTTAACATGCGTTCCGTCCCCTCAAAGGAATACTGGTTTTGATAGCGGTAGCCAATGTTTTCGCTGAAATTAAGTATTTGATTTAATTGTGGTTTAAAATGGTGCGTTTCATTTCACTACTGTGAGCTGGCTGTTTGCTTTTTTTTGTCATCTTGCACTAGTTTGATGGACGACCAGAAATGTTCCTATGTCAACCAATAGAAGAAACATATTTTGGGTTGTTTAGTGATTGATTTAAAAAGCACATTTAGCAGACAGGTTCTGATAAGACCTCTTCACACACACACACAGCGAAGGCGACATTTGGCTTGTAATTTCGTTGGTTGTTTTACGGGCTAATGGGTAGCCCGTAAGGGTAACAGTAAGTACTTGAAAGGTCTTCTCTCTTTTTTTAGTACTGCGTTAAAATCCAGGTAGCAGACAATGGACCCTAATAGATATCTATGTAGCTGTAATGTATATTAACTAATACACAGATCAAAAATATTAACTCAACATGTAAAGTGTTGGTCCCATGTTTCATGAGCTGAAATAAAAGATCCCAGAAATGTTCCATATGCAAAAAAAGCTTATTTCTCTCAAATGCTGTGCACAAATTTATTTACATGCTTGTTAGTGAACATTGATACTTTGCCAAGATAGTCCATTCACATGACAGTTGTGGCATATCAAGAAGCTGATTAATCAGCATGATCATTACACAGGTGCACCTTGTGCTGGGGACAATAAAAGGCCACTCTAAAATGTGCAGCTTTGTCACATAACACAATGCCACAGATGTCTCAAGTTTTGAGGGAGTGTGCAATTGAGATGCAGACTGCAGGAATGTCCACCAGAGCTGTTGCCAGAGAATTGAATGTTAATTTCTTTACCATATACCACATCCAACATCATTTAAGAGAATTTGGCAGTACGTCTAATCGGCCTCACAACCGCTGGCCACGTGTATGGCGTTGTGTGGGTGAGCTGATGTCAACGTTTGCTGATGTCAACGTTGTGAACAGTGCACCATGGTGGGTTATGGTATGAGCAGGCATAAGCTACGGACAACCAACAATTATAATTTGAAAGCACAGATACCGTGACGAGCCCTGTTGTCGTGCCATTCATCCACCGCCATCACCTCAAGTTCCAGCATTATAATTCACAGCCCCATGTCACAAGGATCTGTACACAATTCCTAGAAGCTACAAATGACCCAGTTCTTCCATGGCCTGCATACTCGCCAGCAAAGTCACCCATTGAGCATGTTTGGGAGGCTCTGCATTTACGGGTACGACAGCGTGTTTCAGTTAGCCCCAATATCCAGTTACTTTGCACAGCCATTGAAGAGGAGTGGGATAACATTCTACAGGCCACAATCAACAGCCCGATCAACTCTATGTGAAGGAGATGTGTCGCGCTGCATGAGGCAAAATGGTGGTCACACAGATACTGATGGGTTTTCTGATCCACGCCCCTACATTTTTTTTAAGGTATCTGTGACCAACAGATGCATGTCTGTATTCCTAGTCCTGTTAAATCCATAGATTAGGGCCTAATTTATTTATTTAAATTGACTGATTTGCTTATATGAACTGTAACTCAGTAAAATCTTTGAAATTGTTGCGTCCACTTTGAGAAGCAACTTCTACCTAAAGCCCTCCTTCCACTGTTGGTAGCCGTGGAAGTTCTCAGGGATGAAATGGGCCCTGCGGCTTGACAAGTAGACGCCCAATTCGCCCCCCTCATTCTCACAAATGTATCCTACTTTTTACGAAGTTTGTCATTTCATCGTGTGACGCTGACAGTGGAGCGTTGTGCGATTTTGGAGAACCTCAAACCCAGCTTTTAGATATGCTGATATTATAACAATGTATTTAAGGGTTTTGCTCTGAGTTACTATAACATGCATTTCTGGCATTGAGAAATATAGTAAGTGCTATACTCTCGTTTTAAACTGATGCTCATTTTGTTATGGATTCCTAGTGAAATGGCAGCTCAGCCTCGCTCAGTAAAGTGGCTGACTTGACGTTGCCCAGGGCCCGTCTTTAGGGTAGTTTTCTTGGTTAAAGAGGGGCTCTGTGTAAGCCACAGTCAAGGCCTTGTGTCCGAGTGTTTACTAATGTGATTCTCTGTAGCACTGGCAGCTCTTCAATCCCCATTTATATGGTCTGTCTGGGCCCTGATTGTGGAGTGTAAAGTATTGAAGGAGCTGCTAGCTTTCTTCCAGACCTGAGATGGAGTCTCCTGTTTTTTTTTTTTGTACCCTCCTGGCCAGGTCATTACCATAAACGAGAATGTGTTCTCAAAGGGGCACCCTGTTAAATGAAGGCAATATTCCTCCTACTCCTCCTCCTCTTCCTCCAGATATCAGAATTTGAAATGTACAATAAGGTGAAATTGTTGTTTTAATGGTAACCTGATGGGACGATGCCTTTTGGCCTCGACTTTAGCTTGACTTTATTTCCCCCCTTACTCTCCTCAGTCCACCCTGGTCTACGTAAGTGATAACAGTGAAGAAAGGCACATTTCCTCAGTTTCCCAACATTTCGTCCAATATGTCTTTTTTTCTTCTTTGGCTCATGACCTCTTTTTGTCAGAGACGAGTACAGTCTTTTTTCCCCCCTCTTTCAAAAACAAAAGCTTTTCAGAGGAGCTCTTATGGCCAGCCAGCTTTTTACTGACACACACACTTGGCGAGGAGGTGGTAGTCTTACTTCACCCTTACACTGATGCTGTTCTTGATCGTCCCTGGCTGTCAGAGCAGAGCGGACGTGAGCCCTCTCACGGAAACACCCCAGGAGTCAAGGGCACCTCTTGAAGGTTCCTGCTAGAGGGAGTGGCGGGATTAATGCTGACTGACTTCCCTGTTGGTGCCCTTGACGCAGGCTCCTCCAGGTCATCACCCCACCTTTGGCACTGCATGTGTTCTCATTAGACTATTGTGGAACCTTGTAGCCATCTGCAGCAGTTCTTACAGCAGGCCAGGCCACTGATTGTGGAGTGTAAAGTATTGAAGTAGCTGCTAGCTTTGAAGGAGCTGCTAGCTTTGAAGGAGCTGCTAGCTTTGAAGGAGCTGCTAGCATTGAAGGAGCTGCTAGTATTGAAGGAGCTGCTAGCAGACCTGAGCAAAAGAGTCTCCTGTGTTTTTCTGGACATGGCATGCTACCAGGCAGCCCCCTCATCCGTTAGAATGGGAGACTGGTCTTTGTCAGTTGTCTACTTGCACCCAAGCTTGCCCCTGAGTCATGTCATTCCTCCTGTACTGTAAACACAGGGATTTGATGGAACCCTGGAGACGGTGAACCCACTGGTTGCCATTAGATGGGAAATATGTGCTTTATCTCTAGGGTCAATCACATTCTTATTTATGGCTGTTGTGATGTTTTCATTGATCGTACTGTTGAAGACATGAACACTCATTTTATGACTGAACACTCATTTCATCAGCACGCAACAGTTTGATGCATGTTCACTTGCAGTCTGACTTGTCTTCAACCAAATTATACAGACTGCCTGGAGTCATTCAATTCACGCTATGTGAATATGTGCAAATCATTTCATTTCAAATTTATTTTAGAGCACACTTCTAAAAGTAATATTTTCCTATTTTACTCTATAATTCTTTGTTTGACAAACTTCTCACAGGTCACAAATCCATCGTTGGTTAATCTGTTCAAATCCCCTCTGGTTCATTTAATCTGTTATTTTTCACTTGGAAACATGAACTTCCTGTTATTCTTTCAAAAAAAAAGCAAAGAATATTCTAAAACATCTCTCCCCATTCTCATTATGGTGGCTTCAAACATTTTTGTAAAAAAGAAAATGCATGCATGCTTTCAATTTCGTCCCTCCCGGCCGCCTCTTTCCATCCCTCTCTTCGTCCAGAAACAGAACCAGCTTTGTTTTTGTAACGATCAGTTAAATTACACTTCCAAAGCTCAAGGTCAGAGCGACTTCCCCTTTTTTGTTTTGATTTAAGTGGCACTTAGCCGTGCTACTGTAGCTAATCAAAAGGATTTATGGGGTGCATCACTTTGGCCTGGAATGAGGGGTGTTTGTTGACACCCTCCTCCGGGTGTTTTGGACGTTTTTTATTCACCATTGTTGTAGCTGATGGAATGGAAGGCAGGTGGGGAGACCTTCCACTTGTTTGGTAGAAAGCACAACCCTCTCCTTCCGCTTATCCGGAAAGTCTGTGTAAGCTTTCATAATTACATTGATCTTGAGAGGGTTTTACGACCTGCTGACGCAGTCTATCACATTTCAACATGGCACTTGTTAACGGCCCTGGTGTTTTGCATATTCCAAGCTCACGTCCAAACATGGGTGTTTCTCGGGTTTCCTGTTAATTGGGATTTTTCATATGACCCTGAAGGAGAGGAAGAGGAGCGGACAGACAGGCAGACGAGGGGTGCGTTTTTGGGCCTCAGAGCGTTGCCAAATGGTTCCTCTCCTTGATTGAGTCAGAGAGACTGTCAGGCCAGAGGCGTGGACTACGAGAACCAGATGTTGACTTCCCCTCTGTCTCCATAACCCTAAAAACAGATTACAGTATATTCCTGGTATTAGAGGCCTCAATAAAACGCTGTTTCGCAGCATTGTGCATTGTGCATGTTGCTTTTGTGTTTTATTTTCGCTTTAAATGCAGGAAGTCATTATTAGGCCATCTTATCCGAGGAAATGTATCGCTCCCACGAGTTTCCACCCGATCACATCTTTTGGACTGGTTTGAGTGAACACAGCAGAAGCTTGCTGGGTTAATGAGCCTGCCCTCCCTGCCAACCAATGGCACCGCCATCTTTATACCCAGACCTCTGCCAGCCTAATTGTTTACCTTAGAAATAGCTTTGGACAAAACCCTCCAAGCGCCCTAAATCTGTCTTGGGCACTTATTTGGAATTTATGTGTGATTACTTGCCATTAAGTGCCTTGGGAGGGAGGATTCATAATAGAGTGGGTGATGTGGGTAGGACGTCTTAGGCCAACTTACGATGGACGACCACAGTAAATGAAAGTGAGCAGTGAAGGATGGGACAGATTGAGAACATTTGGTCAAACTGCCTCTGGCTGAGCGTCTTAGCCCCCTAAGTCTTTCGGAACGGCAGGTCATTGTTGTGTTCAAATATGCTGACCTCTAATGAGAAGGCAGGTTAGAGGGACGACCTGGAAGCGCTTTGTCTGCATCTCCTGGGAACACAAACACCAACAGTATGCACAAGAACAGCTGCAGGGTTGCTCCTTGTCAGCGGATGCGTACTGACACTTATTTGTCATTTCGCTGCAAAAAATATATGGAGGCATTTTGGAGGGGCTTGCAGTGTGAGAAAATGCAGATAAGGGAATGTGTTGTAGGTGGATAACTGGGAATCAGTCACTCAAATATTTGATATTAAACTTGAATCTAACAGGATGGCTCCTCGCCAAGGCTAACCTTCAGAATTCCTGTGAAAAATGATGTCACCTGATAATGATATAGTAGTCATTCCCAATATTTGTTTGTCTCTCACCATTCATGTCTATCTTTACAGATAATCAATATTTTGCTAATAGCTATTCTGCCCCCTATGGAATGAACGTGACGTTTGTGTGTGTGGTTTTCCTTCTTACTAGCTCTGAGGAAAAATGTACTTACTATATGACTCGCTGTGAAAAGGTGGTAGTCCTACCTAGGTATCTTAAAACGAATGCACTTACTGTAAGTCCCTCTGGATAAGAGCGACGGCTAAATGACTAAAGTCTAAAATGTTGTTTTGGGTTTTGGTCTTAAGGTATTTCAGTAGTTCACAGATTCAATATTGAGGCTTGGATGTTATGGTTTAGGGCAGATTTTGGTCCAAAGGGCATCCCATACGCTCCTTTTTCAGCCAGCCATTTTTTGATTTGTTTAGAAAGGATTACCTCCGTCTATTTTGGCTTTGGTGTTGCCTTTTTTTTTTGTGTGCTTTTTTTCGGTTCGTTCTGCGCTTTCATCACTGCAGATTTCCCATGTTGATATCCCCATGACATCCGATCCCTACGTATTTCTTCCTGTCCTAAAACCCAGTCCCATATGGTGTACAGTGTGACTTTCAGAAGCAATTTACATATCTAGCATGAAATGGAACAGTTGAAATAAGACACAGCGGAGAGATGCTTCTTGGCGCCGCTCCAGGAAGGGCAGCGGTTGTTAATCTGCTTCCTGGGCTGTGCGTTTTCTCCCTGTCCTTAGCTGTTAAGCATTTTAGGAAAATGCATCTTAAGTGCTCTCATGTTTTTTTGTTGTTGTACTTACTGAGTTTAACTTGCATGTAAATTCGCAGCACAGCATACTCAGCGAAGAGATCAGTGAATGGCGAGGAGGAAGCAAAGTGCTAGAGTAATTCTTGATGTAGATCGGGGACTGCAGATGTAAATTGGCTGTAAGCTAAATCTGATGCAGTGCATCACTTCTCACTTATGAGACTTATGTTTTGCTGTACATTGTCGCTGTTCCAAATAAACGTAATAAATACATGTATAGGAGACATTCTCTCAAGACTGCCTGTCTGGTTTTTGCTCAGTTTAGTTGAACTTATAGAGGGTGCGTTGGCTTTTGAAGTTTTCTTTCAACTTGAAAGGAACATCGTTTTAACTTTTGATCCAGTACAATTAGGAGAGACATCCATGTTGAATAGAATAAGACAGTAAGCCAACAGGAATCCAAATGGCTATGACTCATTTCTCAGATGTAAAACAAAATGTTAGAATGCTTTTTAAAAGCAAAAATGGAATAACCATTTCCTCAAAAGTAGTCCACCTCTCACAAAGGCTTTCGTGAGTTTATATAGGCCTACCTTTACTCAGTGGTGGAAGAGACCAAATACTGAATCTTCTTCAAACTAAAAACAAAGGGTTCTTTATCTTTGAAATCTATTCAGACCATTGGAAACTCCAATGTAAAGCAATGCTTATGATTCAGAAGGGAACCGTTTTCTCATGTCATTGCTGGTTTTGAAGTCCTGCTGAAGAGTGCCTCCCCCCGTTCTCTCTCCTTCAGCAAACTGGTCATTTGTTATTTTTCTATCTTCCTTTCCTCTTAGGATTTTGTTGCCAAGGCAATGGTTGAGAAATGCGGCCCTGGGATGTGTGTGTGTGTGTGTGTGTGTGTGTGTGTGTGTGTGTGTGTGTGTGCGTGTGTGTGTGAATGCGTCGGAGGAATGCCTGTGTTAAACATGGCCATAGGATCCTGTCAGACCCCAAGGCACGGGAATAAAAGAGACACACTGGTTTCTGAGGATGCTCTTCACTCAAAGGAAATGACCCTGCGATACACAGGCACAGCCCGAATTCCTGCCCTTGTGTTGTCGTCGCAAAAGTAAATACTTTGGGCCATGGTTTTGTCGCTAAATCAACAGGCTTTGTTGCGCAGCTTAAAGGGATAATCCACCCCCAGAAATAAATATCATGAAACTGTCAATTTGATGGAAGCTTGTTCTATCAGTGGGTAAAGTACACATTTTTCCCAGGATTTAACTTCGAAGTGGTCCATCTGTGAAATCAGGAAATTGTGTAGGATACGTCATAGCTACATGGTTCTCGTCGCTGGAGATCGGGGATTACACACTCTTATTTCAAAATGCTTTTAAAACAATTGCCTGCACTCCAGATCGCCAAATCAGCCAATAGATAGTATCGGCATACTTGTATATAACACATTCATCCATTTACTGTGCATTCCGAAAGGAGCTTAAATGGCGCCGGAGGAGATGGGCGCCGTTTTACGGTCTCCTAACCAATGTGTTTTTTCCCGCGATATTTGTAAATGATTTTTACATAATGTTTCTGCAACCGTATCTTATGGCAGAAAAGAGCTTCTAGATATCAGGACAGCGATCACTCACCTCGGATTAGACAAAGATTCTTTCAACAACAACAACAACAACAACAGCAGCAGCAGCAGCAAGCAGGACTCACAGGATATTCTCCAAACACCCCACAGGGCAGACATCTCAATTATTCGCAAAAGGAAGCGACACAGAGGAAGAATAGCCGGATGCCTCATCTGGACCCGCAGAAGGCAACTAGGGAAGCTGCCGTTACCGTCAATATTACTCGCCAACGTGCAATCATTGGACAATAAACTAGACGATGTACGATCACTAATATCCTACCAACGGGACATCAAAAACTGTAATATCCTATGTTTCACCGAATCGTGGCTGAATGATGACATGGATATTCAGCTAGCGGGATACACGCTGCACTGGCAGGATAGAACAGCACACTCTGGTAAGATGAGGGGGGGGGGCGGTCTGTGCATATTTGTAAACAACAGCTGGTGCACGAAATCTAAGGAAGTCTCTAGATTTTGCTCGCCTGAAGTAGAGTATATTGTGATAAATTGCAGGCCACTACTTGCCTAGAGAGTTCTCAGCTATACTTTTCGTGGCTGTTTATTTACCACCACAGACAGATGCCGGCACTAAGACCGCACTCAGTCAGCTGTATAAGGAAATAAGCAAACAGGAAACCACTCACCCAGAGGTGGTGCTCCTAGTGGCCGGAGACTTTAATGCAGGGAAACTTAAATCAGTTCAACCAAATCTCTATCAACATGTTAAATGTGCAACCAGAGGGAAAAAATTCGACATCACCTGTACTCTACACACAGAGACGCATACAGAGCTCTCCCTCGCCCTCCATTTGGTAAATCCGACCACAACTCTATCCTCCTGATTCCTGCTTTCAAGCAAAAATTTATGCAGGAAGCACCAGTGACTCGTGGTCTATAGTGGTCTAGTGGTCTATAAAGTGGTCTATAAACAAATGGTCAGATGAAGCAGATGCTAAACTACAAGACTGTTTTGCTATCACAGACTGGAAGATGTTCCGGGATTCCTCCGATGGCATTGAGGAGTACACCACATCAGTCACTGTCTTTATCAATAAGTGCATCGAGGACATCGTCCCCACAGTGACTGTACGTACATACCCCAAACAGAAGCCATGGATTACAGGCCACATTCACACTGAGCTAAAGGATAGAGCTGCCACTTTCAAGGTGCGGGACTCTAACCCGGAAGCTAATAAGAAATCCTGCTATACCCTGTGATGAATCATAAAACAGGCAAAGCGTCAATACAGGGCTAAGATTGAATCATACTACACAGGCTCTGACACTCGTCGGATGTGGCAGGGCTTGCAAACTATTACAGACTACAAAGGGAAGCACAGCCGCGAGCTGCCCAGTGACACGAGCCTACCAGACAAGCTAAATCACTTCTATGCTCGCTTCGAGGCAAGCAACATTGAGGCATGCATGAGAGCATCAGCTGTTCCGGACAACTGTGTGATCACGCTCTCCATAGCCGACATGAGTAAGACCTTTAAACAGGTCAACATACACAAGGTTGCGGGGCCAGACGGATTACCAGGACGTGTGCTCCGGGCATGTGCTGACCAACTGGCAGGTGTCTTTATTGACATTTTCAACATGTCCCTGATTGAGTCTGTAATACCAACATGCTTCAAGCAGACCACCATAGTCCCTGTTCCCAAGAACACGAAGGCAACCTGCCTAAATTTACGCTGCTGCTACTCTCTGTTTATCTTATATGCATAGTCACACTAACTATACATTCATGTACATACTACCTCAATTGGCCCGAACAACCAGTGCTCCCGCACATTGGCTAACCGGGCTACCTGCATTGTGTCCCACCACCCTCCAACCCCTCTTTTTACGCTACTGCTACTCTCTGTTCATCATATATGCATAGTCACTTTAACCATACCCACATACTACATCAATAAGCCTGACTAACCGGTGTCTGTATATAGCCTTGCTACTCTTATTTTAAAATGTCTGTTTACTGTTTATTTCTTTACTTACCTACACACACACACTATTGGTTAGGGCCTGTAAGTAAGCATTTCACTGTACGACACTCTACTACACCTGTTGTATTCGGCGCACGTGACAAATAAACTTTGATTTGATTTATTCAGACCCCTTGACTTTTTCCACATTTTGTTACCTTACAGCCTTATTCTAAAATTGATTAAATAAAAAAATCCTCATAAATCTATACACAATACACCATAATAACAAAGCAAAATCAGGTTTTTACAAAATACCTTATTTACATAAGTATTCAGGCCCTTCGCTATTAGACTCGAAATTGAGCTCCGGTACATCCTGTTTCCATTGATCATTCTTGATGCTTCCACAACTTGATTGGAGTCCACTTGTGGTAATTTCAATTGATTGGACATGATTTGTAAAGGCACACACCTGTTTATATAAAGTCCCACAGTTGACAGTGCATGTCATAGCAAAAACCAAGCCATGTGGTCAAAGGAATTATCCGTAGAGCTCTGAGACCTGAAATTAGCTGTGCAGTAGCGCTCCCCATCCAACCTGACAGAGCTTGAAAGGATTTGCAGAGAAGAATGGGAGAAACTCCCCAGATACAGGTGTGCCAAGCTTGTAGCGTCATACCCAAGAAGACTCGAGGCTGTAATTGCTGCCAACGGTGCTTCAATAAAGTACGGAGTAAAGTGTCTGAATACCTACAGTTGAAGTCGGATGTTTACATACACTTAGGTTGTAGTCATTAAAACTCGTTTTTCAACCACTCCACAAATGTCTTGTTAACAAATTATAGTGTTTGCAAGTCCATTAGAACATCTACTTTGTGCATGACACAAGTAATTTTTCCAACAATTGTTTACAAACAGATTATTTCACTTATAATTCACTGTAGTATCACATTTCCAGTGGGTCAGAAGTTTAGATACACTATGTTGAACTTGCCTTTTAAACAGCTTGGAAAATTCCCTAAAATTATGTAATGGCTTTAGAAGCTTCTGATAGGCTAATTGACATCATTTGAGGCAATTGGAGGTGTACTTGTGGATGTATTTCAAGGCCTACCTTCAAACTCAGTGCCTGTTTGCTTGACATAATGGGCAAATCAAAAGAAATCAGCCAACACCTCAGAAAAAAAATTGTAGACCTCCACAAGTCTGGTTCATCCTTGGGAGCAATTTCCAAACTCCTGAAGGTATCACGTTCATCTGTACAAACGATAGTCCGCAAGTATAAACACCATGGGACCACGCAGCCGTCATACCGCTCCGGAAGGAGACGTGTTCTGTCTCCTAGAGATGAACGTACTTTGGTGCGAAAAACTGAAATCCCAGAACAACAGCAAAGGACCTTGTGAAGATGCTGGAGGAAACGGGTACAAAAGTATCAATATCCACAGTAAAATAAGTCCAATATCGTCATAAACTGAAAGGCCGCTCAGCAAGGAAGAAGCCACTGCTCCAAAACCGCCATAAAAAAGACAGACTAGGTTTTGCAACTGCACATGGGGACAAAGATGGTACTTATTGGAGAAATGTCCTCTGGTCTGATGAAACAAAAATAGAACTGTTTGGCCATAATGATCATTGTTATGTTTGGAGGAAATAGGGGTAGGCTTGCAAGCTGAAGAACACCATCCCAACTGTGACGTATGGGGGTAGCAGCATCATGTTGTGGGGTTGATTTACTGCAGGAGGGACTGGTGCACTTCACAAAATAGATGGCATCATGAAGAAGGGACATTATGTGGATATATTGAAGCAACATCTCAAGACATCAGTTAAAGCTTGGTTGCAAATGGGTCTTCCAAATGGACAATGACCCCAAGCATACTTCCAAAGTTGTGGCAAAATGGCTTAAGGACAACAAAGTGGAGTGGCCACCACAAAGCCCTGACCTCAATCCCGTAGAAAATGTGTGGGCAGAACTGAAAAGGCATGTGCGAGCAAGGAGGCCTACAAACCTGACTGTTACACCAGCTCTGTCAGGAGGAATGGGCCAAAATTCACCTAACTTATTGTGGGAAGCTTGTGGAAGGCTACCAGAAACGTTTGACCCAAGTTAAACAATTTAAAGGCAATGCTACCAAATGCTAATTGAGTGTATGTAAACTTCTGACCCACTGGGAATGTGATGAAGGAAATAAAAGCTGAAATAAACCATTCTCTCTTATTCTGACATTTCACATTCTTAAAATAAAGTGGTGATCCTGACTGGCCTAAGATGGAATTTTTACTAGGATTAAATGTCAGGAATTGTGAAACTGAGTTTAAATGTATTTGGCTAAGGTGTATGTAAACTTCCGACTTCAACTCTATGTAAATGTGATCTTTCTGTTTTACATGTTTAATACATTTGAGAGAAAATAATCTAAAAACCTATTTTTGCTTTGTCATTATCTATTATCATCTATAAATATCCCAAACAACTACCTCTTCCCCTACTGTATTTACTTATTTATTTTTGCTCCTTTGCACCCCAGTATTTCTACTTTGCACACTCATCTACTGTCAGATCTACCATTCCAGTGTTTTAATTGCTATATTGTATTTACTTCTCCACCATGGCCTATTTATTGCCTTTACGTCCCTTATCTTTATCTTATTTATTTTATTATTATTATTATTATTATTATTTATTTGGTTTATTTGATTTATCTTGGCCAGGTCACAATTGTAAATGAGAACTTGTTCTCAACTTGCCTACCATGGCCTATTTTATATATTTATTAATTATTTATGGCCTATTTATTGCCTTTACCTCCCTTATCTTTATCTTATTTATCATATTATTATTATTATTATTATAATTGTTATTATTTATCATATTTATTTGCTTCATCTTGACTCTGTGGCGGGCCAGGCGCAGTGCACACTAACCAGGTCGCCAGGTGCACGGTGTTTCCTCCGACACATTGGTGAGGCTGGCTTCCGGGTTGGATGCGTGCTGTGTTAAGAAGCAGTGCGGCTTGGTTGGGTTGTGTTTCGGAGGACGCATGGCTTTCGACCTTCGTCTCTCCCGAGCCCGTACGGGAGTTGTAGCGATGAGACAAGATAGTAACTGCTAACAATTGGATACCACGAAATTGGGGAGAAAAGGGGCTAAAAAATATGACATTTAAAAAAAAAAATCTATTTTAGAATAAGGCTGTAATGTAACAAAATGTTGAAAAAGTCAATGGGTCCGAATACTTTCGCAATTCTGAACAAAAATCTAAACGCAACATGCAACAATTTCAATGATTTTACTGAGTTACACTTCATATAAGAAAATCAGTAAATTGAAATAAAGTAAAATGAAATACATTCTTTATACCCTAATCTATGGATTTCACATGACTGGGCAGGGACACAGCCTGGGAGGGCATAGGCCCACCTACTTGGGAGCCAGGTCCACCCACTGGGGAGTCAGACTCAGCCAATCAGAATTAGTTTTTCCCCACAAAAGTGCTTTATTACAGAGCAATACTCAGTTTCATCAGCTTTCTGGGTGGCTGGTCTCAGACGATTCTGCAGGTGCAGAATCTGGATGTGGCGGTCCTGGGCTTGTTTGGTTACACGTGGTCTGTGGTTGTGAGGCCGGTTGGACGTACAGCCATATTCTCTAAAATGACGTTGGTAGAAAAATGAACATTAAATTCTCTGGCAACAGCTATGGTGAACATTCCTGCAGTCAGCATGCCAATTGCAAACTCCCCCAAACTTGAGACTTCTGTGACGTTGTGTTGTATGAAACAACTGCACATTTTAGAGTGGCCTTTTGTCTCCAGCACAAGGTGCACCTGTTTAATCAGCTTCTTGATATGCCACACCTGTCAGGTGGATGGATTGTCTTGGCAAAGGAGAAATGCTCACTAATAGGGATGCAAACTAATTTGTGCCCAAAATTGGAGAGAAATGAGCTTTTTGTGGCTTTTTAAATGTTTGGTTCGTTATATATCGTCATGAAAGTTTTAGATTTTTCTTAGATTTTTCTTGCAGTCTATCACAGTGCAATCCGTTTTGTCACCAAAGCCCCATATACTACCCACCATTGCGACCTGTACGCTCTCGTTGGCTGGCCCTCGCTTCATACTCGTCGCCAAACCCACTGGCTCCATGTCATCTACAAGACCCTGCTAGGTAAAGTCCCCCCTTATCTCAGCTCGCTGGTCACCATAGCATCTCCCACCTGTAGCACACGCTCCAGCAGGTTTATCTCTCTAGTCACCCCCAAAACCAATTCTTTCTTTGGCTGCCTCTCCTTCCAGTTCTCTGCTGCCAATGACTGGAACGAACTACAAAAATCTCTGAAACTGGAAACACTTATCTCCCTCACTAGCTTTAAGCACCAACTGTCAGAGCAGCTCACAGATTACTGCACCTGTACATAGCCCACCTATAATTTAGCCCAAACAACTACCTCTTTCTCAACTGTATTTAATTAATTTATTTATTTTGCTCCTTTGCACCCCATTATTTTTATTTCTACTTTGCACATTCTTCCATTGCAAAACTACCATTCCAGTGTTTTACTTGCTATATTGTATTTACTTTGCCACCATGGCCTTTTTGCCTTTACCTCCCTTCTCACCTCATTTGCTCACATTGTATATAGACTTGTTTATACTGTATTATTGACTGTATGTTTGTTTTACTCCATGTGTAACTCTGTGTCGTTGTATCTGTCAAACTGCTTTGCTTTATCTTGGCCAGGTCGCAATTGTAAATGAGAACTTGTTCTCAACTTGCCTACCTGGTTAAATAAAGGTAAAATAAAAAATAAATAAAATAAAAGATGTGCTCTTCTAAACAGTGTAACAAATTATTCAACTCAGTTTCTCCTTGAAGTACCATCTCGCAATGCTCCCTGTGTGTCTGTGGGAAACATGGGAAAGGGCTGTTGTTGCCATAGCAATGTCCTCTGTACTCGCTCTGGTCATAGGCGAACTGCAAATTGAACTCGGAGAGTTAGACTCCTAAATTGTTAGTGTAGTTTGTTTAGGCGATTTTACAGCTAGCTACTTCATATGCTGATATTGACTTTGGTATTATTGTGTGTAGCTACTTTTGCTATATAGCTAGCTTGCTACTTAGCCAGCCCAGACTGGGAGCATTGCATTGTGGGTTTTGTAGTCGACTTGAGCTGCAACAGATTTCCACAACAATTTTCACGTTATTAACAACAAAATGAAACCTTTGTACACAAAAAATATTGTTTTCGTTTAATCATAGAAATGAGTGGTTTGGAGGATGATTTCCTCGAACTGAGTGTGTGAACTCAAGTGTGAAGAACACTAGTTGTCTTAATGTCCATTTGTCATAATTTAAATAATCTTCAGAGAATAATACCCATCAAACTGAAATGCATCCTCTCAGAAGAAGATCCGTATACAGGAGATTTCATGGTTTTGAACTTGCCCGATAAATTAGAGTGACTCCTTTGGAAATTAGTGGTGACTGTGACTCAAGCCAAGCCTCATTGGAGTAATTGGCTAATGCCATGCTGGGAATCTGCCGTCCAGTGGCCAGGCAGGGGGAGATTAAAATAATTTCTGAGCAGGATGTATGTGAATTAATTGGGCCTGTGTTTAGGACTTCATCTAAATTAGTATGGAAGGGTTTTCCCCTCAAAGATCTTGGACACATTTTTGTACAACAAGAGAGACCAACTCTAATCCAGAGGGAAATGTATTTGTTTATTAGTGTCGCCGCAAGAACCAACTGTTGCTATTCTACTGGAATTGTAAAGAAAATGCACGTTTTCTCACTCTGCTTAAAAAAGTGACAATCTTAGTTGTTTGGCAGACTAGTGAGTTTGTTAGTACCTTGGCTTGTCTTTTTGTGATGTAAAGCTAGATTTATTTCCTTGTCAAATGCTAATGATGTTCCTTACCCCTCCGCCTAATACAGACCATATGGTATGTGTGTTGTAAATGGTAACATGCATAGAACATGCAGGCTACATAGCAGGGCTGGGAATTGCCGGGAGCCTCACGATATGATATTATCACAATACTTAGGTGCCGATACGATATGTATTGCGATACTCGTGATTCAATATTGCAATTTGATGTTCCAAACATATTGCTCAGAGGGACAAGAGAGCCATTACAAAAAGGTTTTGATCAGTCTTGGAAATAAAAGTGCTGAAAATGAAAACATGTTGGCTCATTATTTATAAAGATGATGGAGAACAAGCTATAAAGGAAAAATACAGGAATATCGGTGCAGGTACAGCCAACGAGCACAAAAAATGTAGTTGAGATATTTTGTCAAAATGATATTATATGTAACTGTATAGACCCCCATTACTAGAATATGTAAGTGGTCTCTGTAAAAAAAAAAAAAAAAAGTCATGCTGAAGAACTCAATTGGATTATGGAACTCAAGCTGGCGTCATGGTGTGGTGAATGGAGACCTAGGCCTATGTCAGAGAGGAGTTCAGTAGCTTTGATTGATTAACCAGTTCTACAGTCTGGACTGAAGCTTGCTGGGTGAATTAATAATCTGAGAATCTTGAAGACTGCAAACCCATTTCTGTCCCTTATGGTAAAATCCCTGTGACCTAAAGCTGTTAAACCAATTTACCAAAAAACTCATCAGTCCTCATTTTTCTCCATCACTGGCTGCTGTTCTCTTCATGTGGCTGTCTTTGCACACCTTGGTAATTGGTGATGTGGACCATATGTTGGCTTTCAATAGCAGTCTGTTCAGTCAGTGGCACCAGGACTTCTCCTTCCCGGTCACATAGTAGTTGTTGTCTTGGTCAAGGGAGAGGGAAGGGGAGGAATATCTTCCTGTCCTCTTCTCCCACCTTCCTACCACCACACCCCTCTTGGTGGAGCGTTGTGCTTTTGGGAACTGGTCATTGGGCCTGGCTGTTTTGAAAAAGACTCCACAGCCCTGCTGCTGACGGTGTCTAATTTTCACAGTGACCTCCTGTGACCTTATTAATGGGGCAAGAGCGGCAGGGCTGCTGTGACCCTTCCTCTCGGGGTGAAGGTGGTTGAGCAGGGAGCAGCCATTAGCTTGAGAGGCTCTTTTGAAACTTCCAGGAAACATGTCACTTTCTCCTTCCCCCTTCTCCCCCAATTAAAGTGATTTTCCTAACTTTTTGTTTTCCAGGCCTGCGAGTTGGGAGATGTTTTGAATCAGTATTTGTAGGTATTTTCTGTGTGGAGTTCTCCTTTTCTTTTGAGGAGGAGAGCTTTTTGAGGCCTATTAAAAATTGATGAAGCTGTTTACTAGCACCATTTTTCGGAGTAGCCTAATTGTCGTTGTAGGTTTTTGTTGGAAAGGTAGCTTATTTGAGGCTGAAGTTCAAGCATGTTTACTGGTTGTTCTTCTTTATAAAGTCTGCTGCATACACTGGCTCAGGGCTGGCTTTGCTTGGGGAGTCATAAAACATGACGGGTCATCAAGTTCAAAAGGTACATTATATCACCATAGAGAGCCAGCAACTCTTCAGCATGATGAGATTGCCAGAGTGAAACTTCCATCAAGTTTAGCTTCAAGTCCCTCACTTTTTCACTTTTTTTTGTCTCTCTTACAGCTTACCCCATTGTGAATCCCTTTCCAATCTGAACGCATGAACAGCATCACTACGTTGGACAATATCACTCCCCTGGTAAGTATTTTACCTAGTTTTCTCTTTCTTCTTATATAACAATTTAGTTTGCAACACACACAGATTTGACTGATTAACAAGATATAGGCCTAATTCCTCACAACCAAGTACATATCCAGTACTTTTTTTTGACATTTAATTTATATATATATATATATATATATATATAAAAAATATATTAAAAAAAATATATATATACACTAATAGTTACCAGTACTTTGTCTTCAAAGAACTGTTGGACTATAATGATTGCAACTTTCATGTAATCAAACTCTGAGTATATTTTTCACAGTGAATACACTCTGTTTTCTATCATACCCTCTCCCCCTTTCCCATTCCTCTCTGCTTGGCGGGCCCAGACAGGCTCTCCGTATAAGTCAAACAGTTTTTTTTCTGCTCTTGCTACAACTGGGTCAGTGAGAAGCACAAGGTGAATCTGTTTACCTACAGCTCACACAGGCTGCCCTACTGAACCTGACTTGAAACACACACACACACACACACACACACACACACACACACACACACACACACAGAGCCATGTCAAAAAGACGACACCTGTTACATTTTGCAAGGTGTTCCTAAAGTCAAGTTGAAGACCAGACTGACCACTGTCCTTCTCTTTGACTGTCGCTTTGTTGCATAAAAATCGATCAGATAAATAAATAAACAGGTGTATGTTTTTGTGCTTGTGCGTGGGTGCCAGTGTGTGTGTTGACGTCCAATATCTGACTGTGCATGTATGAAATGTGGAGAGGAACAGAATGGAGCAGCTGGGTCTGCTTTGTTGGCTTGTTTTGTAATGTCAGAGTCTGGTGTTGATTCAGAGCAAAGCTGCATGCTTTACACCTTTCCTGCACAGCTGCAATGATTCTGCTCTTAATAAGGTCCACATAAGACAAAACTGGAGAGGACTGGGTGGGGGGTAAGGAGTTGGGGGTGTACGTAGGTGGGGGTTGTGGTGCAGCTCGCCGAGTCAAAATATGACTGCCGCCTGCGAGGGAATCTAGCAGCTGTGTTGACCGTCTCGTCTGACTGTGAAGAGAGGCACTGATTATAAAGTGCAAAATTC
Organism: Oncorhynchus tshawytscha; assembly: GCF_018296145.1. NCBI lineage: Eukaryota > Metazoa > Chordata > Actinopteri > Salmoniformes > Salmonidae > Oncorhynchus > Oncorhynchus tshawytscha. The sequence goes on along the minus strand of NC_056433.1, from coordinate 25,872,945 downwards.
TGGAAAGCCAGCAGTCTCGGTTAGGAACGGCTTTGATCATTTAGCATTGTAAACTGCTCCATCATCTAAGGCCTCAGGTAATACACTGGTTTATTACCTTAATGAAGGGGTTGAAATGTTTATCTACAGTACTAAGCCCTCAAGCACTTTTGTGGCCAGTGATGAAGAATCCTTTTGGCAACGACCTGAAGGATGAGCAGTTTGTTAGTGCTCATTTGTGGCAGCTTTGGAGGAAAATGTTGTATTAGGCTACTTAAAGTTTATTATCTGTTGATTTTGATACACTTTCCTCAATGCACTTGTAGATTAATGTATTGAGAAAGCTCCTCTCTGCTTTGACACATTGAAATCCACAAAGAATACAGGTGTATGATAATAAATGTGTATATATATATTTTTTTTTTAAATTTTACCCCTTTTTCTCCTCAATTTCATGGTATCCAATTGTTTTAGTATCTTGTCTCATCGCTACAACTCCCGTACGGGCTCGGGAGAGACACAACCCAACCAGCCGTACTGCTTCTTAACACAGCGAGCATCCAAGCCGCACCAATGTGTCAGAGGAAACACCGTGCACCTGGCAACCTTGGTTAGCGCGCACTGCGCCCGGCCCACCACAGGAGTCACTGGTGCGCGATGAGACAAGGACATCCCTACCGAACAAGCCCTCCCTAACCCGGACGACGCTAGGCCAATTGTGCGTCGCCCCACGGACCTCCCGGTCGCGGCCGGTTATGACAGAGCCTGGGCGCGAACCCAGAGTCTGTGATGGCACAGCTGGCGCTGCAGTACTGCGCCCTTAACCACTGCGCCACCCTGGAGGCCCTTAGGATTTTAATTTGATCAGTTTCTCACAGCAGGAAAATAATCCTGCAGCAACAGGAAATGTGAAATATTGTGTGGATTATAATTAATGGCCATTTTTGTAGGAGTTGATACATTTTTAGTTTGGGGAAATCAAGTCTGACATTTTAAATGACAAACTTTAGAAGCCCTTTAAAACCTTAAATACACATCCCCAGTGGTACAGCGGTCTAAGGCACTGCATCGCAGTGCTTGAGGAGTCACTACAGTAATGGGTTTGATCCCAGACTGTGTCACAGCCGTCCGTGACTGGGAGAACCATGAGGCGGCGCACAGTTGGTTGAGCGTCACCCGGGTTAGGGGAGAATTTGGCCGGTAGGGATATCCTTGTCCCATCGCGCTCTAGCGACTCCTTGTGGCTATCATGAAATTGGGGAGAAAAAAGGGGTAGAAGTACAACAACAAAAAGGATAATAAACTACCAGTTTGCATTTCCTGCCGAGCAGGACATTTCCTACAACAATAGGGTGATCAAATGAATATTCTACATTTATACCCGCCTCATGAATGAATTCAACCCTAGCAGGAGATTATTTGACCTAATGCTCAGTCACTACTCATTAATGACCCAATTCTGAACAGCAAACTATCTGGGTTTGACACCTCACAACTGCCATCGGAACGTATAGTGTGTGTATATTTGTTCAGTAACGGAGGCCCTAACTCTGAAACTCCTGGTTGGTCACTGATTGGAGATTTAATTTCCCTTATTGATTATCAATAGCAAATTGGAGGAGTTGGGTTCCTTGCTGCCAGAAAGGTTTCACCAAAGGCCCGATGTAGGCTATTCATAACTAGAGGCAATACTCTGCCCTGTAGTTCATTTTGGCTGTTGTTTTGGCTCATCTTTGGTCTATTGTGGTGGCAGTTCCGCCGGTGGTCCCATGTAAACAGCTCTCAAAGGGGTTCCCCTCTCCTAGTCTCTCTCCCAGAGAGCTTGTGCCTCTGGTTTAAATGGGGTAATTGATAGTAGAGGATGCCTGATCCTGGTGTCTGGTGCTAGGAAGGACCAGCTCTGTGTCTCTGACCCCTCCTGTACAAAGGGACCCTCTCCTCATCCCTTCTCTCAGAAAGCTGGGAAGAGTAAATATTTAGCAGGCCGCACAACAATGGCTCGCCCAGGGAGAGAATGAGACTTTCATCAGAACTCATGGCTAAAGGGACATTTGGCAGAGGGGGAACTAGTTGGCTAAATCTGGAGTAGGGGTTTTTAGGGGGAAAGGAATCTCTCATGCTGAAGTCTCATTTCTAGAGCGGGTTTCTAGAGCGGGTTTTTCACTAAATACACTAAATATACACTACCGTTCAAAGGTTTGGGGTCACTTAGAAATTAGTGTCTAGAGTTGCAAAGACAAGCCATATCTGACTGGCCAATAAGAAGAAAAGATTAAGATGGGCAAAAGAACACAGACACTGGACAGAGGAACTCTGCCTAGAAGGCCAGCATCCCGGAGTCGCCTCTTCACTGTTGATGTTGAGACTGATGTTTTGCGGGTACTATTTAATGAATCTGCCATTTGAGGACTTGTGAGGCATCTGTTTCTCAAACTAGACACTCTAATGTACTTGTCCTCTTGCTCAGTTGTGCACCGGGGCCTCCCACTTCTTTCTATTCTGGTTAGAGCCAGTTTACGCTGTTCTGTGAAGGGAGTAGTACACAGCAATGTATGAGATCTTCAGTTTCTTGGCAATTTCTCGCATGGAATAGCCTTCATTTCCCAGAACAAGAATAGACTGACGAGTTTCAGAAGAAAGTTCTTTGTTTCTTGCCATTTGGAGCCTGTAAACGAACCCACAAATGCTGATGCTCCAGATACTCAACTAGTTTAAAGAAGGCCAGTTTTTATTTCTTCTTTAATCAGAACAACAGTTTTCAGCTGTGTTGACATAATTGCAAAAGGGTTTTCTAATGATCAATTAGCCTTTTAAAATGATAAACTTGGATTAGCTAACACAACGTGCCATTGGAACACAGGAGTGATGGTTGCTGAAAATGGGCCTCTGTACGCCTATGTAGATATTCCATTAAAAATCAGCTGTTTCCCACTACAATAGTCATTTACAACATTACACTGTATTTCTGATCAATTTGATGTTATTTTAATGGACAAATAATGTGCTTTTCTTTCAAAAACAAGGACATTTCAAAGTGATCCTGAACTTTTGAACGGTAGTGTATATTTAAGATCCTTCACACTGTTGAAGTGATCAGACATCCTTTCTGTCAGCGCTCTCTCTCCTCTGTTTGGAAAACTACTTCAACTCCATTATGGCACACATTTTCTTCCGTTCTTCTACCCCCCTCTTTGACATTCTAACACTGACGTGTGTGTGTGTGTGTGTGTGTTTGTCTTTTTTACAAGCCAAGTTACCAGCCTTCCTTTAGACACGCTCTGAATTTCCTTTCTCACTACCCCCTCCCCCGCACTCTTCTATCCTACATTAGATTAGTTGCTTGTAAACCTTTGTACAGTACTACATCTCACTTAATGCCCACACAATGAAAAAGGGGGTTTTGCAGTCTAAAGGCCTCTGCCGGGTTCCATTGGAAAGGCCTTAAAGCAGGTTTTGTCTCCCGTGCGCCACCATTGTGACTGACATTAACAGCCTAGAGGACTGCAGGCCGGTGTAGGGCGCACGGTGCGAAGGCTGTTCCCTGGCCAGCGTGAGAGGGAGAGAACCATGGGATCAACACTGTGATTTACTGTAACTCGTAAATCCTCGTCATTTACTGCCATAATTACTCCTCCAAAGGTGTGAAGTGCTTCAACAAAACATAGTGTGCTGGGATGAATGGGCCGGGCCCCCCACTCCCGAATCCTTCTGGCTGGCACGATTACGGCTGCCACGGCAGAGAGAGCCCAGTCCAGGGTCACTGAGCCTCTCAACACTGGGAAGGCTCACTTCTCCCACTGACACAGAGTGGGGGGGAGGGGGGGGAAGCAGGAGGAACATTTTGACACGGCGTAGATGGTATATAAAAAAAACTCCAGCAACCGTCTTTTCCAATGATATAACTTTAATGTTAAGTTGCCATTTATGTATTTGCATCATGGAATAGAGTGCAAAGACCAGTCATCACTGGCGATAATCTTCCAACACTCCAAACAAACAATAAGTCGTGGTTAGAATGAATAAGAGTGAGTAGGAATCAACACTTCAATGGGAAATGAATGAAACAAACAAACAGGATCAATATGGAAAACAACAGGCTGGCAATCTGTCTCTGTTGGGTTTCTATTGGGTGTGTTTTAATTGGTCAAGTTAAAGCGGTGTTGGTCGTGCTACTCTAGCAGACTAATGGGCTGAGCATGTAGCTGAGTGGGTACTAAAGGGTTGCAGGCCCACGGCTGTGCCAGGCAGCCAGCCAGTGGTTTATGAACCACTCTCCTTCACTTGTTCCTTAACATTCTCCCTGTGTTTGCGTGTGTGTTCGATTATGGATGTGTAGTTGCAAGTGTGTGTATATTCCATATGACACAGGCCTGTGAAAGGAAAAAAAGCGCCCCCTCGTTGTAAGGCCTTTAAGGGAGGCCTGTTGACCCAAAGCATGATGTAATTCAATAAGCCTGTCACTAATAATTTCCCACTTCTTTTAATGGGCTGGAGATTGATCCAGGTTCTGTAGCATGGCCCCATTTTCTCTGGGCGGGGTGTTTTTCCTGCTCCATCCATTTTACTGCCATATTTCACTGTTTATAAATATTTATGCACATATACAGCTGTCTAATAAAGACATGGAACTGGACGGCTTTCCAGTTTTCATTTTTAAGATCTTATATTTTGCTGGTGAAAATGCCAAAAAGCTGTACCCACCCTTTTAATAATAATAATAACAGCTTGTTTTCTCACGTAAAAGAAAAATGACAAACAGACCTTCACCCCTATAAGTATGCATATACATGCTCTCTTACATACACACCCTCATACACGACATGACCATAGGTGTGTGGACACCTGCTTGTCGATCATCTCATTCCAAAATCACGGGCATTAATATGGAGTTGGTCCCCCCTTTGCTGCTATAACAGCCTCCACTCTTCTGGGAAGGCTTTCCACTAGATGTTGGAACATTGCTGTGGGGACATGCTTCCATTCAGCCACAAGAGCATTCGTGAAGTCGGGTACTGATGTTGGGCGATTAGGCCTGGCTAGCAGTCGGCGTTCCAGTTCATCCCAAAGCTGGTCGATGTAGTTGAGGTCAGGGCTCTGTGCAGGCCAGTCAAGTTGTTCCACACTAAACTCGACAAACCATTTATGTTTGGACCTTGCTTTGTGCACTGGGGCATTGTCATGCTGAAACACTAAAGGGCCTTCCCCAAACTGTTGCCATAAAGTTGGAAACACAGAATCATCTAAAATGTCATTGAATGCTGTCACGTTAAGATGTACCTTCACTGGAACTAATTGGCCGAGCCCGAATCATGAAAACAGCCCGAGAGCATTATTCCTCCTCCACCAAACTATGACGGTACCACGTTGAAAGTCACTGAGCTCTTCAGTAAGGCCATTCTACTGCCAATGTTTTTCTATGGAGCATGGCTGTGTGCTTGATTATATACACCTGTCAGCAATGGGTGTGGCTGAAATAGCCAAAACCACTAATTTGAAGGGGTGTCCGCTATATACTAGAAGTGTATATAAAAGTATGTCCATGTCTGCTTCGTACCCTGATGCTGTGAAGTGGATGGATGGGTCGGGGCGTTCTACACAAACACAGGGAGTTGTGAGGAGATACCTGTAGCTCTCAGGCCTCTTTCTTCTGGGCTCCTGGTACTGTATCAGTTTCCGTTTGATGTACTATTTGATTGTAGGCCCGGGGCACCAACGTTTCAGATGCTTTGTTAAGTGGATGGGCTGTCAGAAAAAGTTCCCACAGTCATGAGTGAGTGACTTTAAAAAATTTTTTTTACAGATTTTTTTTTTACAGATAGGAACTTAGAGATGAGCTCCCCCCCTCCTTCCAAACACACCCACCACCCTCCACCTACAGTATCAGGGCCACATGTAAGTGTGACAGTCATGAGTACACACGTGAGTATTTATAGTCTACATTTGTTAAAGCTCACATTTATCATGTGGCCTGCTGGTGTCAGTGACTGCTGTGTTCCCATGTCTCTCTGCTGCTACTCTTGCCCCCTCCACACACACACACACACACACACACACACACTTTGGTTTATATTCATGAATTCACCCCTCACCACAGAAATCATCCTGATTTGAGAGAGAACTCCGGGAGAACGTTTGAGAAAATGGTCTATATTCTATAATCATTTCTTGATGGACCCAACTTGTATACAGTCATTCTGTTGTTGGATTCTTCAGCTTGTTAGGGGAAGAATTTGAAAGGTTTGTTCCATCAAACTTGCGACACTAGCCCATTAGCATATGGCAGCGATCATCAGAAGCCATAAAGAGGGAAGCGGTGTGCCTTCAGGGCTGGACTGGTTTTTATTTGGAACCACTTAAGATATTCACCTGTGTAAAATTGTTTATCTTGGAAAGAATGGTAAATAAATCCACTTGGGCCTATAGCCAATCATAAAGTGCGCAGAGTGCCCGTAAAAGCGTAATTAGACCAGTCTCAGACCAACTTTTGACTTTGGTTGCCATTCTTTACAAAACTCTCTTAACAACGTATAGCTGGTTAGCTGCCAAGAGCAAAAAAAATCAAAAGGCTGAAGGCCATTACTCACTCACTCCGGGAAAGGTTAATGCACTGTTCTGTACTGGCCTTAAGGTGTATATTAGTATTATTACTTAGCCGTGAACAGATCCAATAACTGGGCCTGCACTTTACGTGTAAAAAACAAAATAACACAAGGGAACGAGGGGGGAAAGAGAGATGTGAAATGCTCTTTGTGTTCAAATGTCAACACATTTTTGTATTTTTCTTTTCTGGAGGAGCAGCTGCAGAGGCCTAATCCCCGTCTCACTGGTGTACTCCACTCTGTAGGGAGCATGACAGAGTCCAAATGCCAGCCACTCCACTCTGCCCTAACCCTCCTAGAACAAGTCCCATTAGTGGGGCTAATACACCCCCTCCTTCCCTACTCCGTCCCGGCCCCAGAAAGCCCACTTGTCCTTGGGCCGCTGAGTGAGATGACACAGGATGAAGTCACTCCATTTGTGTTGGCACAGAGACCGGACCGATGCCGGGCTGCCAAGAGTTCTTGGACACGTCTCGCTCTGGTGAGAGGGAGAGGAACCATAAGGTAGAGTTTGTGTCGCTGTACGGTGGGCCCACGTCCAGCATTACTTTTGCACAACCTGTGTTGAAAACCCCACTGAAATAAGACAATATTGTAAATTGAGGTGGTGATGTTATAGAATGCATGACACTGAAAGTTGGAAGAGGTTCCTGTTCATGTCTTCACTCCTAGTGTTGACATGCTGATGTGAGTCAAAGCCACTTATTGTATGTTATTGTTTTTGGATGTGTGTACGTTATTATCCATAATTCCAGTCATTTTGCGCTCTGACAGTATTTTGACAGTGGTATGTGATCTCACAGCGAGATTTTTCCTCTCTGTATCCGGTGCTGTGTGATTTACCTGCTGTGGAATCAGAGGGTCCCAGAGACATTTTACATCCTCGTCCCAAAAAGGTAGCTAGCGGAGGCCAGAGTTTGACAGACATCCTCCCACCCCCTATCCTTCCCCTCAGAGGCCGGAGAGGAGCTGCCCTGTCCTGTGTTTGTAGAGCAGGGGCTAGGGGGAAGTTTGACTCTGGAAAGCTTTGCCTGTGTTTGGGCAATTCCTCAAAGGCTTAGCCGACCTGATGAACAAATGCTACATTTGGGCTCCTCAAAGAGTCTCTTTCCATTACCCCCACCGGCAAACCCCAGCCTCCTCCTCCTCCCCGGTCAGCTGGACTGCCCTGTCTGTCTCAGCCCTTCGTTAGCATCTCAGCAAGCCCAAGATCAAACAACATGGACGGACTCCTTCCTTCCACTGTCACTCTGCTCTATCATTTGTAGTGCCAGTCTCAGTTTTCTAGTGCTCTGAGCGACCTAAACATAACATGTAAAGTGTTTGTCCCATGTTTCATGAGCTGAAATAAAATATGACAGAAATTTACCATACACACAAAAAGTTTATTTCCCTCAAGTTTTGTGCACAAATTTGTCAAGATAATCCATCCACCTGACAGGTGTGGCATATAAAACATCTGATTAAACAACATGATCCTTACACAGGTGCACCTTGTGCTGGGGACAATAAAAGGCCACACTAAAATGTGCAGTTTTGTCACCTGAAGTTGAGAGGGAGTGTGCAGGAATGTCCACCAGAGCTGTTGCCAGATAATTTTATATTCATTTCTCTACCATAAGCCTCCTCCAACATCATTTTAGAGAATTTGGCAGTATGTCCAACCAGCCTCACAACCGCAGACCACGTGTATGTAGTCATGTGGACGAACGGTTTTCTGATGTCAACATTGTGAACAGAGTGCCCCATGGTGGCGGTGGGGTTATGGTATAGGCAGGCATAAGCTATGGACAACCAACACAATTGCATTTTTATCGATAGCAATTTGAATGCACAAAAATACTGTGACGAGAACCTGAGGCACATTGTGAGGGCCATTTATTTTTAAAAAATAATAATTTTAAGATACAGTGCCTTTGGAAAGTATTCAGACCCCTTGACTTTTTCCACATTTTGTGATGTGGATTTTCTCATGTGAATATTGAAGTCACCAAAAATGTGTATATTATCTGCCATGACTACAAGGTCTGATTAGAAATTCAATGAACTCAGTGAGGAATGCTGTATGTGGCCCAGGAGGCCTGTAAACAGTAGCTATAAAAAGTGATTGTTCTGTCTCTGGCTGAGCCACTCAAGGACGTTCAGGAACTTGTCCTGAAGCCACTTTTACTTTGTCTTGGCTGTGTGCTTAGGGTCATTGTCCTGTTGAAAGGGGAACCTTCGCCCCAGTCTGAGGCCGTGAGCGCTCTAGAGCAGGTTTTCAACATTCAGTTCATCTTTCCCTCGATCTTGACTAGTCTCTCAGTCCCTGCAACTGGAAAAACATCCCCACCACATGATGCTGACACCACCATGCTACACCATAGGGATGGTGCCAGATTTCCTCCAGGCGTGACACTTGGCATTCAGGCCAAAGAATTCAATCTTGGTTTCATCAGACGAGATAATCTTGTTTCTCATGGTCTGAGAGTTTTTACGTGCCTTTTGGACAACAACAAGCATGCTGGCATGTGCCTTTTATGCGGAGTGGCTTCCGTCTGGCCACTCTACCATAAAAAGGCCTGATTGGTAGAGTGCTGCAGAGATGGTTGTCCTTCTGGAAGGTTCTCCCTTCTCCACAAAGGAGCTCTAGAGCTATTTCAGAGTGACTATCAGGTTCTTGGTCACCTCCCTGACCAAGCCCCTTCTCCACCGATTGCTCAGTTTGGCCAGTCGGGTAGCTATAGGAAGAGCCTGGGTGGTTCCAAACTTCTTCCATTTAAGAATGAGGCCACTGTGTTCTTAGGGACCTTCAATGCTGCAGAAATGTTTTGGTACCCTTCCCCAGATCTGTGCCTCAATCCTGTCTCGGAGCTCTACGGACAATTCCTTCAACCTCACAGCTTGGTTTTTGCTCTGACATGCACTGTCAACTGTGGGACCTTTCTATAGACAGCTGTGTGCCTTTCCAAATCATGTCCAATCAGTTGAATTTACCACAGGTGCACTCAAATCAAGTTGTAGAAACATCTCAAGGATGATCAATGGAAACAAGATGCACCTGAGCTCAATTTCGAGTCTCATAGCAAAGGGTCTGAATACTTATGTAGATGAGCTATTTCTGTTTTTATTTTTTAATACATTTGCTAAAATGTTCACTCTTCACTTTGAAATTATGGGGTATTGTGTGTGGATTGCTGTGTTTTTTAAAAATGTATTTAATACATTTTAGAATAAGGCTGTATTTTTAACAAAATGTGAAAAAAGTCCAGGGTTCTGAATACTTTCTGAAGGCACTGTATGTGACCAACAGATGCATATCTGTATTCCCAGTCATGTGAAATCTATAGATTAGGGCCTGATGAATTTGTTTCAATTGACTGATTTGCTCATAACAACTGTAACTCAGTAATATATATTTCCACACTATGAGGTTGAAATCATACTGTGACATTTTGAAAATTATGATAAAGACCTTTTAATGTAAGAGCTGTTTGAAAAGACTGCTTGAAATTTCAGCGTGTTTTGGTGGGATAGAGTTTTGGCCTGCCTGGTGGTGACATCACCCGGCAGTAAATTAGTTAATAGACCAATAAGAAAGAGAGTTCCAAACCTCTGCCAATAACAGCTAGTTTTCAGTTTTCCCCTCTCCAGACCACTCCCAGACAGTCCTAGCAAAATCCTTGTTTCAGAAAGGGCTCTTTGCTAAGAAGTAATATATATATATATATTTACCATTTTATCTGAAAACAATCACCGTAAGGTACTTGATTTGTACCCAGAAATAATTCAATATTGAGATAAATATAGTCATTTAAAAAAATATATAATTGTGTCATGACCAGAAGAGGAACTATACCGTGGCTCCTCTAGCACTTGAGGAGAAGAGGTGGAAAAGGGACTGAGGTGGAGAGAGAGAAAGCAGAAGGTGCACTGCCGCTGTATGCGAAAGGAGGACAAAGGCCCAGTCGCACTGCTCCAAAGCCCTGACACCATGTGAAATCCTTTGTAAAAACAACTGTATTAGAGGGCCTGCTTTTGTGCCAAAGGGCTTTATGAGGGTGGTTGTGGGGTGGGAGGTTACGTCCCAGTCCAAAGCTGGAGCAAGGCTGAAGAACAACCCACTGTTCTAAGAATCATTTCCCCTTGTCTTCCCAAACATACAAATCTAAGTTGTTTTGTCGGTTTGTGTTCTGGGATTGTCAAGTGTTTGGCCTAGTAATTCCTTGTGACCTAAAATAAGTTTCTTCTTGATCATCACAATAATAGGCCTATTCCATCCTGAGAGGACTTGAAAGGAAAGGACCAACCATTTATCAGCAAATAACAAAAATGTCATTTCATTGGCTCTGCCATCAGTCTATCAAGGAGCGGGACACTAATCCGGACACTTCTAAAAAATCCAGCTATGCCCTCAGACAAACCATCAAACAGGCAAAGCATCAACAACACATGTGCCATGCTGATCCTCAACACTGGGCCCCCTCAGGGGTGCGTGCTTAGTGCCATCTTGCACTCCCTGTTCACCCACGACTGTGTGGCCAAGCACGACTCCAACACTATCATTAAGTTTACTGACAACACAACAGTGGTAGGACTGATTGCTGACAACGATGAGACCGCTTATAGGGTGGAGGTCAGAGACTTGGCAGTGTGGTGCCAGGACAACAACCTCTCCCTCAATGTGAGCAAGACAAAAGAGCTGATCGTGGACAGCCCAGTACATCACTGGACCTATATACCAGGCGGTGTCAGAGGAAGGCCCAAATAATTGTCAAAGACTCCAGTCACCCAAGTCATAGACTGTTGTCTCTGATACCGCACGGCAAGCGGTACCGGAGCGCTAAGTCTAGGAACAAAAGGCTCCTTAACAGCTTCTACCCTCAAGCCATAAGACTGTCGAACAATGAATCAAATGGCCACCTGGACTATTTACATTTACCCCCCCCCCCTCCTTTGTTTTTACACTGCTGCTACTCGCTGTTTATTATCTATGCATAGTCACTTTACAAATGACCTCTAACCTGTACCCCCGAACATTGACTTGCTACCGGTACCCCCTGTATATAGCCTCGTTAATATTATGTCATTTACTTGTTACTTTTTTATTACATTTTTTACCCTTAGTTTATTTGGTAAATATTGTCTTAACTAACAATGCAGATCAAGAAATAGAGTTAAGGGTTTGTAATCATTTCACGGTAAGGTCTACACTTGTTATATTCGGTGCATATGACAAATACAAATTTGATTTGAGTATAGAACAGGTGCTTGTGATCTCATTTACACCTCCAAGCTGTCCATCAACACCTATAAGAGGAATGCAGATTAGCACTACGGCCATCCAGCTACATCACTCCACTATCTCTTTTATTTCAAGCCAAGATTTTTCCATCTTATTTTCATGTTTTTCTTCTCTTCCGGGAAGGAGGCAGGTCATATGGCTACAGCATGTGGCTGGATGTAGTTTAACTTTCTCCAGTAATTCCTTGCGCTTTTTCCGTGAATATCCAACTAGGCAACAAGGATTATTCAGCACCTTGACTATTCTTCTGTTATTGGTCATGGGGAGACTGGAGACGTGAGGCCTCAGTTAGTGCAGATACAGTTTAGTGAACTGTAATCATCTTAGATTTCTCTTTGGGTCTTGCCTGTCTCTGGCAGTAAGTCCTGGCTGTCCCTGCGGACTTGGGGAGAGTTAATTGGCGGGAGATTTCCATCCTTACTCTTGAGGTGTCAGAGGGGATTGGGTTTCCCTGGGTATTCCCAAATCCAGACACACAGAAGCCACAGAGCAATGTGAGCAATGCTGCAAGATGCTGCAAGATACTGATACTGCAACCCCTGCCCCCTCCCCCCATTACCACATGCAGGGGTTGCACAATGGGGTTGTAACATTACCTGACGGTTCCTGCCTGATTTCAGCTTTCATGATTGCCTATTAGGTCACCATAAATGTGCTTCCAAATCAAAAGCGAGTTGGATCATGTTTAATTTATAGCAGGAAGGCTTCGTGCAGTGCGTGTTTTTTCTCTCTTAGCTGTTTGATGTTTTATGTCCTTGGAATGTGCAAGAGGGAGCGGCTTTGGCTCTACCTTGGGCATTTGTGCTGCATTTTGTTTAAGCATAGGCTTAAATGTATTCTGCATCTGTGTAAACGCGAATGTGCATCTTTTGTATGGGATCATTCAGTTGTCTACAGTATTATTATTTTTTGATACCCTAGTACTTTCAACATTACTTTGACCCTTGCATTTAGGAAGAACAAGCTCCAATTGATCATGCTATTTTAAAACGTTATCACATTTCCATTGGCGCTCCAAATCTTAACAGGGAACAACCGTCTTACTCCAAGTCAATTCCTGTAAGAGTTTAGAAACAACTCTCTCCCTTCCTACTTCCCTCCATTTATTTTGTTGTTGGCTGACCCTGTCAGTTTGATGAGCTGTGGGTGATCATTGCTGGGACCAGTATGCTTTGATTACAGCTCCTTCCAGTTACTGTGCCCTTTGATGTGGTTTCCCTGCCGTCCAGGGCTGCAGCGGCCTGCCAGCTAGCCAGGCTCTTGTTATTTCAAAGGGGGAATCCTCGCTCGACTCGGATGGCCTGGGCTGACCAGGCACATGACCACCACAGGCATGGCTGGATACTGATACGCCAGGCTTTAGTGTGATAATCCTACCCACTCATGAGGTTTAATGGGGCTATAGGCACTGCCCTTTAACTGTAAAGCTGTTTATTCACACAGAGCTAACTAGCCTGTAATATAGCCTGTACTCAACTGTATATTAATAGGTGATAATCATGTTTGGTCACACGCACAAGCTTTCTTGTTGAATGGGACCTTTTTGGTTCTAAGTTATTTTTATAAATCACTTGTTATTTTCTATTTGTAGCCTATGTAATGTAGTGTAGGTCTACTGGATGTCTGCTTTGCAAGTAGGCCTACATTAGGCTATATTGTTATTGTTGGCTCGTATTCATTTAAACAGGGAAAGTGTTTGTCTAAAGATTTGTGTTGGATGTGGAGAAGTGCTGCTAGGGTAACATTACGATAGCACAGAATTGTAAATATATACTGTATAACACACCACAATGTACACAGCAGTTTACGATTCAATGAAAGTTGACTTGTGGTAAACGGTGTTAAACACAACTGTTCTAAACATAGAAAACCTAGGATACTTTCCATGTAGCCAGCACCCTACTGCAGTGCACTGCATATTATGGTGTGCTATATGAACTGTGTCCTGATGCTAGCAGACAGCTGAAATTAAAGCCAGGTATGACCTCTCTCTTCCCATGATTCCACGTGATGAAGAACCACTCCTGCTGAGCAGAATGCTCCGAGCACAAAAAGTTATTTTCCAAGAGTCTGGAAGATGAGCTCTTCCATTTTCATCTTGTGGGAAAGATTGTGATATTGCATGGTATAATGGAGATATGACAGGGGTGAAACAGTCCAAAGGATATGGTAATCACTTTGTTGTGTGGCCCAACTGTTGCTTGAGTTTGGATATTATCAGAAAGTCCACTGTGAGTTTTCAATCAAACCACTGTTATTTCAATGGGAATGGGCAGGGTGGAGAGGTCTATGAGGTAAAGGGGAGTATATTTTTAGGGGATTATTAAGTTATACACAACACAGCCAAAGGACTGAACATATCTAGTGTACAATCTTTAATTTGATGTGTGATGCCATGGATGGGGTCATAAAGAAGGGTTTTTAGGTCAAACTAAACAAAGAAGTGATTATTTCACGACTTAAGTAGTCTGACAGCTGATTTTATTGGTCAATTTCATTTGTAAACTTGATGTTGGGTCATTTTTCTCTCACATGTCCTCTGACTGGGAATTTGTGTAAAATGCATCTGGATGCCTAGATTCAATATGTTCCGTGATAGATGCGCGTTAATGGGTGCTTATCGCAATGTCCGATTGAGCCCATATGCAGCATTTACCGTGAGGATAGCGTTGCCCTTAAAAGGTGCATAGCGGACAAAGCACGATCGGATTGAATCTGGGATTTAGAAACCTCTCATTAATAGTCAGTGATTGACTGAATAACATTTTCATCCTAAAACAAGCTCATAATATTTTTTTTCATTTTCCTTCTGTGATAATGAAATAAGTTAGAGACTCATAACACTCAAATGTTAGTTGTTTGTGCTGTTTCCTAGTGGTGATGCACCTCCGTTCCTCCAGCTGTCGTGTGCTGCAGAGGCACTGATTGGGTTAAAAGTCTCAGAGCATCATAAACGTCCTATCAGTGGGCTAGTGCGCAGTCCCAGCCCACCGCCTACCCGAGACTGGGTGCATGTGTTTGTCATTCTGCCTGTCCGCTTCCCCGTTAGAAACTAACTTCTTTCGCTGCGACTTGTTGCTCTCTTTTTTTTTGGAGTGTTTTGTTGAACAAGTGGTGGATACTGTAAACCGAAGCCATTTTCGGTGAATATTTTAAACTTCGACGAGCACGAACGGACGCAAACATCCAGAGCTCCAACACTTCGATAAGGTATCAAACCTGTGAAACGGTGTACTTTTTATGTATCCGTTAAATGTCGACTATGGATTGATCCACTGAAAATACGGATGTGTTTATACCCCTTAATCTAAATGATTTAAATATATATGTGTCTGTTGTTCCTACTGTGTATGGTACTAAGGAGGGGTTTTATAATAATATACAGATAGCGGATTCCGTCTCCGCTGCTGCAAAGTATCGGAACGACATAATGAAAAGGGCAAGTGATGTTACGCCTAATGGGATGTCCCGGTCTTTTTCTGAACACCGGCGTAGCTTCCTCTCAGAATATTTGTTTTAAACGCTTTTTCTTCTCATTGTGTAGCCTACATAACTTTAGTTGATCAACATTATATTTGGTAGGCTAATAGGCCTATATGATCATACCGACATAACGGATAAGAGTCTTGTGTGACAGCAGCTTCGTATAAAAAGTACAAATATATGAAATGGGGGAAAAAATGGTGGTCATAGCTTACTTTTGAAGATTTAACAAAAACTGCGTTTGACAAAAATTATTTATGGTTTCCTATGTCATAATGGTGCAACATATTTACATTTCTTTTTAAATTCCTTATCTGTGGAGCAATGCATTATGTATAATAAACGATGGTTATTAATGTATACAATAGAAACAACACATTTCTTGTCTATCTTCATTTGAGCTTCACATTGATTTGTTTGCGGCATGAATTTATGATTACTACAGCAGACTAGTTTATTTACCCATTTTAACACGAGACACTACTAGCCTTGAGCAAGCCAACTTCATATAGGTATGTAAAACCCAGCTGTGGAAATGGGTCAAAGGGGCAGCCTTGTCAAAAGCTTCTCCGTCACTAGAATACGAATGCCACAGTCCTCATACATAGCCCTCTCAGGCATGTGCTTGTAGTTTCCAAGATGTTATTAGGCTGAAGTTATTAACTGTCTTGACTGAGTCCTCATAATTACCGTCAATTAGCTTTAATTGAAGGGATGAGGTACTTTGCCTCCTGCTGCATACCTGGTAGTTGCACAGGTCTCACCCCGTAATCATGAACTCAACTTGAAAGCAGAAAAACGCATCCCGTTATTCTCAGCCTTTCCAGTTTCCACAGACCTCATGTCGGTCAAACAGTGACTGTCACTTCGTAAAACCACTGCACTCAAAACCAAAATGAGTTTTCAGATCAGTGTTTGCAGATACACACTGAAAATAGGAGCTATAAATAGTTCATTGTTTATTAATAAAAAATGAAGGACATTTTGTCAGCGTTCATTTTTAGGGCATCCGTCCCACACTGATCGATCCGTTATTTCCTAAGGGCACAGTCCCCTGTTTGTGTCAGACTGCAGATTGGCCTAGATGTCTCACCTGGATGGCAACCCTCACTATTGGAACACACACAGCTTCCCGTTGAATTCCTGTGGCAGTGGAGCAATGTTGAAAGCAGATGTGTACTGGTAGAGGGATGCATTATTAGGTTGTGCAACTGATTATTTAGCCAAGAATAATCACAATTCCATTGACAAAGGTCCAGGCTACTTACATAAGTCTCTTTTTCATACTTTTTAATTGTTTCATTGCCAGCTTTTCAGCTTTAAAAAAAATCATTGTTCGTAACTTGTCATGTATGGTAGACTGAAAACGTAAACCTAGTTTCTGCTGCACTGCCTGCTATTCGGAGCTCTTCAGACAGAGGTTGAAGTTCTTCTCCCCCCCAATCCCACAGCTCCGACCCGACCTGGCTGTCAGTCTCATGTTACCCCCTCACTCATGTTGAGGCGTCGCAGAACACAATCATTCGCATTCACTGCGTCGCATGGCTGTTTCCCTGCATGGACATGACGTTTAGCCAAGTAGACTATATGATATATCCTAATGGGTGTCGGTTGAACACAAACACATTTAGTTTGCCATCAAAATATTTGATATCGCCTACGACTGTGTACTGTGTTTGCATGCTGTCTAACATAGAGGCAACCCGAACTTTGAGAAATGGGTCTGTAGTGAGTTTTTTTGGAGGGAAAGTTATTTGCAAGTCAGCTGGGTCATGAGTCAAGTTTGTTTTGACAGATATGTGAAGGTTTTTAAAAGCAAAATGTCTACAAGGCCTGTAAAATAAGGAAGCCTTAAAGGCCCATTGCAGCTGTTTTTATCTCCATATCAAACCATTTCTGGGTAACAATTAAGTACCTTACTGTCATTGTTTTCAATTAAAATGATCAAAAATAGCTTCTTACTAATGAGACATTTCTTAAGTAAGAATTTTGGGAGGACTGTCTGGGAGTGGTCTGAGTGGGGAGGGGAAAACTAGCTGTTATTAGCAGAGAGGTTTGGGAACTCTCTTATTGGTCTATTAGCTAATTGACCACCTAGTGATGTCACCAGACAGGCCAAAGCTCCATCCCACCAAAACAGGCTGAAATTTCAGGCGGTATTTTTAAACCGCTCTTACACTAAAAGGGCAATATCCTCATTTTCACAATTTCACAGTATTATTCCAACCTCCGTGTGGAAATGTATTTAAAACACAGGAAAATCAAATGTTTGACTGCCGTGGGCCTTTAAAATGTTGCATAGTTTATCAAATAGGAAAATCAAGGGGAATATAAACTACGTTCAGTAGATTTATTTTTAAGGCTATATGTTATCAGTTCTGATCTGGTAGTAATAGTTTATTGCTATGTTCAGGGGGATTTCTGCACCATAGTACATTTCCATCTACTAGTGCACTTCCATGTCTATCTCTGTCCTAGGCATGATGCGGATGAAGTAGACAGTATTGTGTGGGAACTAGTGAGAAGTCGTTTTTCCTCACAACCTCAGCCATTAGTCTTAAAGGGAGATGAGGTTCGCAGAGGACTCCCCTTCACAATAGACTGAGTGCGATTTATTCATCTGGGTTTACGTCAAGTCTGTTTCAGCGGGGGTTGGAGTTGGGCAACGTTCCAACTTCACAACCCACCACAACCGTGCATTACCTGTGAAAGGCAATTCACTGCTTTTGAAGTGTGTCAAGCGAATCATGGTTAAACCGCAGACATTCTTTTTTCCCCCTCTTACTCTAAAATGTCCCAACTGAAGGTATTTTACATTACACATTGACATAGCCTGAACATATTCTGTCATAGGGGCTGAAACTCTAGCATCATAAAGACTTGGAGACCTCTGTTTAATCTCTTTCTGTTGAAACCGTTTTATACATTTCATAATGTAGAGAGAGCGCAGGCTTCCCTGCAAACAGGCTGCCAATTCATACCCTGTCATATTCATACTTTATAAATCACACTTCAGACAAAAATGGCAATGAAGAAGAGAAATATGGTTAAAGTGACTAATATTTGCTGTTTAGCTATGAGTAAATCAATGAAGATTGATCCCTTGACTTTCGTCTCGCTTGTACCTGTTCCCAACCTATTCCTCGTCTAGAAAGAGCAAGGTAATAATCTGTTTTGCTAACCGTTCGTTGCATTCTGTTCAGATCTGAGTTTTGAGCGTGAACCCTTGTGCGTTTTACTCTCTCATTCTCTCCCCTTTGCCCACACGGTTCCCTGGGCTCAGGCGTCCACACGCTCTCCCCTTGCTGCTCCGCTCAGCTCATCAGCTCCGTGTGAATAGAGTCAATGTTCAACTGAACGTCAACATGGCTGGCTACAGTAAAGAGTTAACTATGCGCCTGTCTGCTTTTCCTCCCATTTTTTTTCTGCAGAGGAGTGGCAAACCCAGTGCCAGGCCGGCAGGAAGAGGACCATGGCCCTGAGCGACGCCAACGGTGATCTCCTGCTCCTCAGCAATGCCAGCCTGCCACCCAGCATTACCACGATGGCCAGTGGCACCGGCAGCCCAGCTTCCAGTGCCAGCCTCAGCAACACGGAAGGAGGGGACGTCAGCGTTGTTTCCACACCTAGAACACAGCAGAGGCATAGGCACCAACCAAGGCCAACGCCTCCACACAAGGAGCCCCAGCAGAGATCCAGAGTGAGTCTGGATGGGGGCGCTGTCAAGCAGAACGGCTCCCTTAGGGCCCCTTCCTCGTCCACCTCCTCTTCACACCTCACAGACTCTCAAAGGTTGGCCAAGCTCCTGCCCTCCACACTTTCCACCACCACCTCCCCCTCGCCGCCTCAGCCTCCTCCTCTGTCTCCACCTCCCCCGTGCTGCCACCGCTGCCCATTCCATCCCCCCTTGTGCTGCCACGGCAACCAGCAGGAGTGCCACATCTTCCAGACCCATGCTCCCGCCCTGCAACTGCACCCGGGCTCCTGCTCCTGCTGCCTGCAGGCCTCCCCTCCATCCCTCTGTTTACACCACCGCTGGCAGGAGCACCTCCAGAACCAGCCCAATGTGGCCGGCCTCAGGTACGTGTGTGATGACTGTGTGTGTGTGTGCCAGTTCGTGCTTCTCTCTGCCATGGGGTGGCCTCAGGCATATCTCTATTACCTGCCTCTCCAACAGAAGCCCTTTCATTGCATTTCCCTTCCGAATGGGTGGTGACTGAATGCTTACTAACATGTCACAGTTAGGGTATGTTAGTGAAAACTTTAAGTTTACCAGTAACCTGCAGAATTTGATGGCAGCTGTGAATAAAGACAATAGTTGCAGAGTGAATTGAAAATGCCATTGTTGATTAGATGCTTTTTTCATTAATTAGGCTTTTTTTCCTTCTTGAACCAGATGGACACTGAATAATATGGACACGGATATAAAAAATGAATACATTATACAGTACCAGTCAAGTTTGAACACACCTACTCATTCAAGGGTTTTTCTTTCTTTTTACTATTTTCTACATTGTAGAATATTAATGAAGACATCAAAACTATGAAATAACACATATGGAGTCATGTAGTAACCATAAGTGTTAAACAAATCAAAATATATTTAGCCACCCTTTGCCTTGATAACAGCTTTGCACACTCTTGGCATTCTCTCAACCAGCTTCATGAGGTAGTCACATGGAATGCATTTCAATGTAAAGGTGTGCCTTGTTAAAAGTTCATTTGTTTAGTTTCTTTCCTTCCTAATACGTTTGAGCCAATCAGTTGTGTTGTGACAAGATACGGGTGGTATACAGAAGATAGCCCTATGTGGTAAAAGACGAAGTCCATATTATGAAAAGAACAGCTCAAATAAGCAAAGAGAAACGACAGTCCATCATTACTTTAAGACACGAAGGTCAGTCAATCTGCAACATTTCAAGAACTTTGAAAGTGCTGTTGCAAAAACCTGCAAGCGCAATGATGAAACTGGCTCTCATGAGGACCACCACAGGAAAGCAAGACACAGAGTTACCTCTGCTGCAGAGGATAAGTTCTTTAGAGTTACCAGCCTCAGAAATTGCAGCCCAAGTAAATGCATCAAAATTCAAGTAACAGACACATCTCAACATCAACTGTTCAGAGAAGACTGTGATTCAGGCCTTCATGGTCAAATTGCTGCAAAGAAACCACTACTAGTGGACACCAATAAGAAGAAGAGACTTGCCTGGGCCAAGAAACACGAGCAATGGACATTTAACCGGTGGAAATCTGTCCTTTTGGTCTGAGTTCAAATTTGAGATTTTTGGATACAATCGCTGTGTCTTTGTGAAACGCAGAGTAGGTGAACAGATGATCTCTGCATGTGTGGTTTCCACCGTGAAGCATGGAGGAGGTGTGGGGGTGCTTTGTTGGTGACATTGTCTGTGTTTTATTTAGAATGTAAAGCACACTTTACCAGCATGGCTACCACAGCATTCTGCAGCGATATGCCATCTCATCTGGTTTGCGCTTAGTGGGACTATCATTTGTTTTTCAACAGGACAATGACCCAAAACACACCTTCAGGCTGTTTAAGGGCTATTTGACCAAGGAGAGTGATGGAGTGCTGGTTGAGAGTGTTTAAATCTGTCAAGGCAAAGGGTGGCTACTTTGAAGAATCTTAAATCTAAAATATATTTTGATTTGTTTAACACTTTTTAAAAGTTTTTTGATTACTACATGATTCCATGTGTTATTTCATAGTTTTGATGTCTTCACTAATTCTTCTACAGTGTAGAAATGAAGAAAAACCCTTGAATGAGTAGGTGTCCAAACTTTTGACTGATACTCTGTGTGTGTGTGTGTGTGTGTGAGATATAAATACGCTGCATGTATCTCCTGGTGAGACACATGTAGCGTATTAATCCACCCATTGTAAAATTACTGTTATATATATGAGAGAAATTATTCAGTTATAAATTACAAACATTACGGTAGCATACCACCCTAGTCACAGTGTTTAGCGATAATGTTATGGGTGATATGCAGTACCATATGTACATACATGTAACTGGAGCCTTGACTTTTTCCACAGTTATGCTTCAGAGGAATGTGTTTTGAGTCAACTGTATATAGGGCAGGTTTTAAATTCTGATAGCAAATGTTGACAATTGTTTCAGATATTTTACTATGATTACATTAAATTGTCATTTTTTTCATTACACCATGCCAGTCATTCAACTGCTTGCATGCCACAGCATTGGACCCTGTATTGAGAAATCAATACATAGTTTTAAATGCCTTCCTTTCTCTTCTCACACTCTTCTAAATTCAGCTATATAATCCCTCTGCCTGCCTGTTGTCCCAGTCCTGAATGTTCTGCTATGTGGAGGTCCAGGTTGTTGTCCTCGGGAGATAACCTGTAGGCCCAGGGGTCAGCTAAGCCAGCAGATGCAGGGAGGAGGAGGGGTCAGCCAGCCAGGCACCCAGGGAGCACAATACCAGCCCCAGAGCCACCGCCCTCCCTGCACCCCCAAGCCCCAATGAAAGAGAGCTTTGAGAGCCCCAGGGGATACAGGGCCGCTGTCCTTCCCCAGGCCCCAGCCCGTCCAGTCAATCCACAGGGAATGTCCCCCTGGCCTCTCCCAAGCCTCCCCTCTCTCATCGGCTCTGAGGCTTTTCTAGGAGAGGTGCTGATGGTTTGATGGTCTGTCTGTCCTATTTCCCAGACAAACAGACAGTACCAACACACAGCTCAGCCAGACTAGATCATCTCTGCAAGTATGTCTCTCCTCCCTGCTCCATCTCCGTATTGTAATGGTGGACCAGAGGGAGAAAGACCCTCAATGTTTTGAACGTACACTAAGAATCAACAATAGTTTTGACTCTTGTGGGAGTTGTATATGTTTGTTCTTGGTGGTGTATGACTAGTTGTTAGAGGCTTCGGTAGAGTTTTGTCCTGGGACACGTGAGTTGAAAGTTGTGAATAAAAAAAAAAAACCACATGTGACTTGCACATTCCCTGCGTTCAGACTGGGATGGTGGATCTGAACAAATTTTTTTGGCAAACATTTCTTTAAGTGGGACATATTTTGCATCTTGTTTTTCACCCCTAATCGTTTACACAGTTCTATATTTAACTCCACAGCAAAGAAAATAAAATATAAATATTGAAGATGTAATTATTTATTCAGCTCAACTCCTCTTCATGGTAGTAAGTACTTTCAGGGAGGTTGATTTGTGTAAGACTATATTTTTGCTTACTTTTCGCATGGAAATGTCCTGCCAAATGGATTTAGATCCCTGTAAGTCCATTAGAGAGATGTGGGTGGCTGTGGGTGGCTGTGAGAGCTTCGGTTTATGTACTCTTATTGGGTGGGTACAAACTCCATCCACGCACATTATGCAGTTGGGTGGGAAAATGTGGCAAAGAATAGCATTTCAGCCATTTGGATGCATTCACTGGCATCTGTGGCTTTCGTTAAAAAAAAATTGATATATATAATCCATGTCTGAATGAAGAGCAGATGTTCCTCTGCCATGTGCCTCTCTAATGTTGAACGGCTCTGTATTTAGTAAACAGGTCTCTCTTGTTCTGTGATGGCAGGTTTGAATTAAAGGCCAATGTTGAGTTGCTATCAAATCCGATCCCCTTTACAGTGGTATTGTGCCTCCAATGTCTCCAGAGAGATTGGAGATTGGAAGATAAGAGAGAAGGATAAGCCTGGCTGTCTGGTACAGTCTCCCAGTCCCTGGCTGGCCCCAGATGTTCAGGGCTTTGGGCATCTCCTTTTCCCCCGTGTTGGAGCATGGTGCGCCACAGAATCCCTCTTCGCATGGAGGGAGAGGCCTTTTAATGCCTTGGTAATTTGAGGGTACGCAGTCAGACAAGATCGTGTCAAATATCAGTTTGATCTCAAAGGCTGTAATCCGCGAGATTAGGCAGAGGATTATGTGTATGATCACAGCACTTGGTCGTTACGCCCAGCTATGGAGACCCCCTCCTCCTTCCGATAAGGTTGCACTGGAGTTTCTTCCCCAGGGCTTTTCAGGCTTTTGTGTGTTTGTCCAAGAACTATACAATCAAGAACTATAGAACTCCTGTTGAGACACATGCAGCGTATTAATCCTCCCATTGTAAAATGACTGTCTCTCTCGATCTCTCTGTTTTCCTCTGAGAAGTGAATGGATTTATCCTTGGATGTAAGGATGGAAATCCACTATGAAGGAAAAGGTCAGCTCAGCAGAACGGTTGAGCAGCAGAAGGATCTATATGGTGGTCTGGGAAATGCATTAAGATTGTCAGTGTCTGGTAAGATGGTGACTGTTTTTCTATGATTTGAGGATCAGGGGGAAACGGATCAGTCAGAGCAGTAGATAAGTCTGTGACCTTGGGAAGTCAGCTTGTTTGGCTGCCGTTTGACTACAGTTAGCCTCATCTCAATAGGTTTTCAGGCTCTGGGTTATCCAAGCCTGTCATTTGTTTTGATAGAATGCTCTCAAGGCACCTTTTCGGCTCCAGCTGCACTCCCAGATAGAGAGTGGCATCTACCTGTGCTGCCGAGACTGGCCTGACCTTTCATGGCTGAACAACCCCCAAAGAGCCCGCTGACACTGAACTATCTAGGGTCACGTCATGATTATAACCTCTCTCTCCACTCACCCGGGGAGGGCTTTTGCCCATGCATCGCTTCCTGCTACATTCCTGTTATTTTAGCGGCCACAAGTTTGGATTGGTTTCATGCCTTCTCGGATAGCAGGCATTTCTTCCCTTTTCTATAGAAAGGTCTATTTTTGTTAACTCACTCCTGTTTGATTTCGTACTCAAGTACAGTTTTTTGACTGGAAGTAGGGGGTTTCCCTGGTGCACAGGAACACGTATTAAACATGACACTTCATCCGGCCTGAACGTTTAATTATATTGGATGAATTTAAGAATTCCTGTTATATTGGATGAATTTAAGAATTCCTGTCAGTTGAATATGACATGAATTCATAGCCTGTCGTTTCTGAGAACTCCCAAAGGTTTCCCTTTTAAACTTTTTATTTTATTTTTTAAGATCACGACTCGTATCTTTCCCCAGTGAGAGATCTCTTTTGGAAACATTAACTAATATACCCAAACTGTCTGACAGCTGCAAGCCCCGACCGGCCAGGCGGCCTGAAAATGATCTTTGTGCTATGGATTTCAGGGTGCCAGTTTGACAAGGCTTTGCGCATTATCAAGAATAACAACTGTTTGCGATGCCTGCTGCGGTCTGAGGAGCCTGGAGTCCTCAATGTGAACCCTTGTGAAGTAGCAGCAGGGCTTTTCACGCTAGCATTTTATCCATTTGGCCCATTAACCACTATACAGAGACATCCATCACGTCCCAACCTCAACACTGACGGCTAAAGATGCACCCTGGTGTCTGTGGGGAGATCAGGGGAAAGGAGAGACGAGCACCGCCTGCCCCAGAAAGACAGAAAACACGTGGGAAAGCAGGGATGGGGGGAGGGAGCGGCCTGGTTCTATTTTATCTCCACCCTGTAATTCCACAGAACTACCCAGTTAGCTTCCAGAGCGTTCTGTTGGCTTCTTAGAACAGGTCTGCATCTATGTAGTGTGGAGTGAGTTAAGCACAGGCAGTAGCCTAGTGCACCACAGCATGCACTCCAGCCCATTCCTGATCAAGGGAGAGGTGTGTGTGTGTGTGTGTGTGAATGATTTAGCCTGCTACATGAGTACAGGGAGAAGTTCCACTGAGCGACAGGTCAACACTACTCTGTTTCTGCCCCCAGGGCTCAGGGTTGCGATGTTGTAGATAATGTTTTTACCCCATGCATACCTTTACACAGGACCAACAGAATTGGGCCAAAAAACTTTTTTCTTCCCCCTCAGGGACAATTTATCACCTACTTTGACACTCCGAGACACTTCTGCCTGTTGTAAAACTTGAGCAATTGGACCCTCCGGGCCAGTTACTTCAGCAGTTCATTTGCTGTTGAAGGTGGCAATCTGGGTCTCTTAAAAGCTTGTAAGCCGCGTTTGTTGATGTTAGACGTTTTCACCTGAAGAAACCCAACTTAATGATCCAAGTTACATGTTGTTAAGTCATGAACATTTCAGGAAGTTCTAAAGACCAGAGGGTAAGTTCATGCCCCTTTTCAAATGTCAGTATTATAATGTAAGAGGGGGGATAGAGCGGGGTAGCTGTGGCCTTAGTGTGGTGTTTTTCCTTATTCCTCCCTGAAGGATGAGTGATGGGAAGAAGTTCACCAAGGACAAACGCTAGTAGTGTGTCCCATGTGTGAACCTTCCCCTACTCCGGCTGCTCTCGTCCATGGGTGAGGAAGTTGGGGGGTGAGAGGGAATCAGGGGGTGAGGCAGCTGACCCCCGTACCTGTGCGGGTGGATAATAAGAGGGGTGAGCTCCCAGTGGCTCTGCTCCAGACCCCGCTTTATATTGTATGGCCCCTGAGCATGAGGCAAAGCAAAGCCCATAAAGGTACCCACCCAAGATCAAAGAGCCATACTATCCTATAAACCAGGATCAAAGCTGGATCTGAACAGCACTCTGTCATAACTTCAAATTAGGTTGCTCTCTTTTTTCTTCTTCTGGTGGAGGGAACAGTTGTTGAGGCTTCATGTGGATAAAAGGCTGGCTGTGGCTGGCTGGCTGGTATTATCTCCACACTCTGAGGCTCTAGGCCTGCACTACAGGTTCTCTCACGGCTGACTCTGCTCCCTGGGGAAATTAGCATAATGGAAGATTTGAAAACATTTGTGTAATGCTATATAAATAGTTACTAGCATGTAACATGAGCCCTTGTGGATGCCCTTATAACAACCTGTCCAAGTGGTGTATATAAGGTCAAGGAATAATCGCTCACTCGTATGTACAGAATTGCATGGTTTATTTTGTTTATAATGGACCTTCGTCAAAATGGGTCCAGTAGGTACACTTCGCTCCAGTGCTACAATCAGTGCTACTCACCTCTCATTTGTTCTTATAGTAGTTCAAAACCTGTCTTGAGAATACACTGTTGTATTTTTCATCCTGGATTTAATGAATATTCACACATTTACATGAAAATGTATGCAGCTCGGTGTCCTGACGTCACTCTGATGTACTGTAGATGTGAGGGTTCCTATGAATCACTTTGCTTTGTCTCTTTTTTTTCTTCTCCTGCCTCTGTGCACTTGGTGAACTTAGCTAACGGTTGGAATGTTCCAGTTCGGCCGGCCCCCTCCTCACACTCACTCTCTCAGCCCAGAGAGGACAGGTCGGACTCCATCACTGACGCTCAGCCTCACAGTCCCAACAGCCCTTGGCCGTGGTCTGCAGCTCACCAGACGGCTGTGTCACCAGACACCTCTAAGATGTCACAGCGCCGTCTTGCCAAACCCTCTTTGTCAAGAGCTGCGGTTAGAGCTGGAGAGCCTTCAGACACTGTGGCCTTAGATGGCCCGGAGAGAGCAGAGAACATGTATAGAGTAGTGTGAAGAGGATGTCTGGGGAGAAGGAGATGAAAAGGGTGAAAAAATGATCTCTTTACGCAAAAAATACTCTGATTATCTCTGAGATCAGTCCCAGGGCAACAAACAGTAGCATGCTGGATCAAAGAGACCCAGGCAGGAGCTAGAGGCACCGCTGTGCTTGAAACTGGATATTGTAGGTAAATAGAGGAATATGTGGTGCTTGGTTTTTTTTTAAATGAGTTTACCTTTCTGTCTAGACATGTATGCACCTTATCACATAAGTCTTAATGGAGGGCGTACCTTGACATTGGGCCAAATGATGTGTGGGAGGTTTAGTCTCAAAATGGCCACCACAACAGGCAGGGCAACTCTAGCCTGGTTACCATTCTGTTGAACTGTTTAGCCAGCATGACAACTGCAATAGAGTTGGCTAAAGCAGTAACAGTGTGTCAACTAAGGGCGGGCAGCTCATGTCAAGCATGCTAAAACGTCCAGATCTCCTTACCAGGCAGCTTCCAGGACTTAAGTTGTTGGACGTCTTCATAAAGACACTGGGAGAGCAGATGACTGGTCAGCACAGCTGCTTGCCGTTGGTTCCGCTCCTTGACTTTGTGCAGTAGAGGAGTCCCGGTCATGCAAGCAGCAAATGGGAACACAGTCTCCCATCTTTCAGAAGCCCAGTCCTCCAGGTCTGACGGCGGATGTTGGACTTAATGGGTTGGGGCTGGCAGCTGAAAGCGATTGGTTCCGCTGCTGGGAGGTCTTGTGGAGCCTCTTGTTCTGAACGTGTTCAGCAACAGTGACTTAGACCTGTTGTTCTGCCATAGGAATAGGCCAACATACAACACACTCCTCTAGTACTGCCTCCCGTCGAATCTGTGTCAAGGCTGACATGACATCCATAGTCATGTTTATGATATGAGATGTGTGATTATTCATTAGTATTGGTAGTATTATGTAGGAATTGGGGTTGGGCGATATTAAGGTGGCATCGTCTATCGATGATGATTTGACAGCTATTGTCAATGGTGACGACATTGTGATGTGACAAGACGATGGTTTAGCCTATTTGAACTTGACAGGTGCCCCACAGTAAAGAACGGAGTCTTGGAGCAGGGCAGCACACAAGTGACATTCCTAGTAATTTGCTATAACCTATTTCAATAAATATGTGATACAGAACGCAAGAGAGGAATGTAGTCCAGACAGAGCGGAGAATTCCACCAAAGCAGCGCGAAATGTCAGAGAATATTGTCTGTCGGATGCATGGGCTTTAGTCTATAGCTTACACCCATTCATATTTTTTGTTAATGTAATGTACACCTTAACTATCTTGTGTTTTAGATGTTTAAAAAAAAAAGGACTAATAATGAGGAAACAAATAATAAAAATGACAAGTTTAAGTGAAATAAGTTATGCAAACCTCCAATTGAGGTTGCAAACCAAATGGCCACTAACCCATCCTCATTCCTCTTACTGGCCTATCATAAAAGCCTTAAGACGAGTTAAAGTTATGAAAAATGCCTTATATATTCTAGGCTACAAAAGGTCCTAAAGTTGTGGCTTTCAAAAATAACCCGAATGAAAGTCTGTAGCCTAAGCCAAGGCTATTCTCAATCACCGGTCTATGATGGATGAAACAAATGCTTTCCCCCCCTATTTTATCAGGTAAAATAAAGCAATTATTATCCAGTTCTGAAGACCGCCCGTTCCTCAGACAGTTATTGCGCCATCACAGCTCACCACACATATACAGTTGAAGTGGGAAGTTTACATACACTTAGGTTGGAGTAGTGAAAACAACTAGTTTTTCAACCACTCCACAAATTTCTTGTTAATAAACTATAGTTTTTGCAAGTCGGTTAGGACACCTCCTTGTTGCATGACACACATCATTTTCCCAACAATTGTTTACAGACAGATTATGTCACTTATAATTCACTGTATCACAATTCCAGTGGGTCAGAAGTTTACCTTCACTAAGTTGACTGTACCTTTTTAAACAGCTTGTAAAATTCCAGAAAATTATGTCATGGCTTTAGAAGCTTCTGATAGGCTAATTGACATCATTTGAGTCAATTGGAGGTGTACCTGTTGATGTATTTCAAGGCCTACCTTCAAACTCAGTGCCTCTTTGCTTGACATCATGGGAAAATCAAAAGAAATCAGCCATGACCTCAGAAAGAAAATTGTAGACCTCCACAAGTCTGGTTCATCCTTGGGAGCATTTTCCAAACTCCTGAAGGTAACATGTTCATCTGTACAAACAATAGTACGCAAGTACAAACACCATGGGACCAGGCAGCCGTCATACGCTCAGGAAGGAGACGCGTTCTGTCTCCTAGAGATGAACGTACTTTGGTACGAAAAGTGCAAATCAATCCCAGAACAACAGCAAAGGACCTAGTGAAGATGCTGGCTGAAACGTGTACAAAAGTGTCTATATCCACAGTACAATGAGTCCTATATCGACATAACCTGAAAGACCGCTCGGCAAGGAAGAAGCCACTGCTCCGCCATAAAAAAGCCAGACTACGGTTTGCAACTTCACAAGGGGACAAAGATCGTACTTTTTGGAGAAATGTCCTCTGATCTGATGAAACAAAAATAGAACTGTTTGGCCATAATGACCATCGTTATGTTTGGAGGGAAAAGGGGGATGCTTGCAAGCCGAAGAACACCATCCCAACCATGAAGCACGGGGTTGCAGCATCATGTTGTGGGGGTGCTTTGCTGCAGGAGGGACTGGTGCACTTCACAAAATAGATGGCATCATGAGGGAGGAAAAGTATGTGGATATATTGAAGCAACATCTCAAGACATCAGTCAGGAAGTTAAAGCTTGGTTGCAAATGGGCCTTCCAAATGGACAATGACCCCAAGCATACTTCCAAAGTTGTGGCAAAATGGCTTAAGGATAACAAAGTCAAGGTATTGGAGTGACCACCACAAAGCCCTGACCTTAATCCCATAGAAAATGTGTGGGCAGAACTGAAAAAGCATGTGCGAGCAAGGAGGCCTACAAACATGACTCAGTTACACCAGCTCCGTCAGGACTAATGTGCCAAAATTCACCCAACTTATTGTGGGAGGCTTGTGGAAGGCTACCCGCAACGTTTGACCCAAGTTAAACAATTTAAGGCAATGCTACCAAATACTAATTGAGTGTATGTAAACCTCTGACCAACTGGGAATGTGATGAAAGAAATAAAAGCTGAAATAAATCATTCTCTCTACTATTATTCTAACATTTCGCATTCTTAAAATAAAGTGGTGATCCTAACTGACCTAAGACAGGGAATTTTTACTCGGATTAAATGTCAGGAACTGAGTTTAAATGTATTTGGCTAAGGTGTTTGTAAACTTCCGACTTCACACACACACACACACACACACCTGCTCCATGCTGCAGCTCCTCCTCCAGAAAGAGATATTAGAAAAGAGTTGCCTGCACTTAGGCTCTGCCCAGGCTTTCAACAACATTAACTTTCGTCATGATTCAACCAGTTGCGTTCGATTTTTCATTATAGCCCAACTGTCGTTATTTTTTTTTTTTAATACAATTTTGGTTGGCCAATAGGGGGTGAAATGGCATCATATGGGTACATACATAATCAAGATAGGAAAAAGGTTGACATCGCCCAACCCTAGTATGGTTAAAATGTTCATCATGGACCTAGCCTATTTAGCAAACATCTGAACACCATAAGTGACTAGGCTTACGTTAAATAATTCACAACACATCATTATTCATTATTTGCATAGTGACTCGTATATTGCGTAATTCGCCCTTCTTGGACTAGTTTACAAAGATGTCTGCTGGTTAGCGCAGTGCAGGGTTGGTGATGGCATGTGCAATACCCTCACATTCCTTGGATTGTGGTTCTGAAGCCCCTGGACTCATGGGGTTAAGCTGGTTGCTATAAAAGGGAGCGAGGTCACAGGATAATAAAGACATCTCTTGGACAGCTTGTAACTATTGGCTACAGTGTTGAAATCCGGCCTGTTTGCCTGGAATTTGCACACGCCCATATTTCAATCCCAAGAATGTGGAGATGGCAGGTGTGGCCTCCAGACCCAGTTCACTGGCGGATGTAGCTGTCCGTGTCCCTTCTGCACTCACACATACACACTGCGCTTAGACTTATTATACAGCAATAATCTCTGATTCAGACCAATCTTTTCTCATACACGCATCCAGAGGCCTTATCTCCAAATAAACCTTATCAGAGACCTGAGATGTGTAACTAACTTGCAAGTACAATGTTACAGTATTATTTCTTACAAGCTTGTATGTACCTATAATCTATTTAAGGTATACAGGGGAAGTTGATGAGCTGAAAGGGATGCTTCTGGATTTTGGCAATGAGGCCCTTTATCTACTTCCCCAGAGTCAGGTGAACTCATCAATACCATTTTTATGTCTGCGCCCAGTATGAAGGAAGTTGGTGGGAGTTTCGCGAGCCAATGCTAACTAGCGTTAGTGCAATGAGATACTATAGACTTCCAGTCACTGCGCTTATGCTAGGTTGCAATTGTGCTAGTAAACAACTACCTTCAAACTGCACGGAGAGACATAAAAATGGTATCCACGAGTTCATCTGACTCCCTTTAAGTGCATGCTTGTGGCTACTCCCTGATGATATATATATATTTCGCTACAATATGTAATGCATCATGCTGATATTTGGATTCCACCCTCAAGCCAATCTTACAATTCCATCGCTTGAATGAGCCTCTAATTGTGTGCAGTGTTCCAGCGAGTTTTAATCACAGGAGCGAATAATTGAGAGTTGACAGTAATTGCTCTTGCCCTAACTTGAAAGCTTCATGCAGCCCCCGATTTCCAGAAATATCTGCCGTGTCTGTTAGCAGTTTTCCCCCCTCAGCTCTGTGACCCTTGACCCCTCTCGCCTCCCTTTACTCCACCATACGTCAACATGGCCGCCTCAGCCTAACCCAGCCACTGCTCCAAAGTTGCTTTATTTATTAACCCAGTGATCCATAAACATTCCCCTTTCTGATAAATAGAATAACATTTAGGAAGGGTAACTGTTGTAAGTTTGTGGAAGAAATGTGGGGAGTTTGTGTGAAGGGGGACTGGGATCAGAGGAGTGGGAAAAACCAGACTCGTGGTTTGTCATCCTGCTGGATTTAGAGACTGCGATCATCAGTCAACGGATTTCTCCTCCCCACCCCACTGCCGCCTCCTTAAAAACATTTTTAGTCTGCGTTTCTTCACATTGCTGCTCTCATTGACAGATTGGATAACAAGAGAATTGAAACACAAAGCTTGTCTTTTGAATGCCAACTTCAATTCCTAATCTTGGCCTATACTTTTTTGAAAGAGGGGGAAAAAAACATTTGAAAGTTTGTTTCATGTGGAAGCCATAGTATCTGAGGATATCTGTCGTGAATCCATAGTATAGTCCTCTGTTTAATACATCTTATTTGTCTGAAATGCAATCATGATCCAAAACAGATCTCGCAGATAAATAGGCAGCAGTGCTCTTTTTGATGGCTCCTCAACTAAAGATGTTTTATGAATCCAGTCCAACTATTTCCAATAACTCTACTTCATTCTGGACCATAATATCTCTGTCCCGAATTCCGCCGTTCAAGGCCCCTACATGGAAACTAATGGACAGCACAGAAAAGCAATAAATTAAGTTAGACTTTTCCATGGCAAACAATGCTAACTTAAAGGGGATATGTTTTTCATTAGGCATTGTTGGTTAGTATCAGGCTGTCACATTTTAAAAGGTGAATCACTGGCTATTTTTCTTGAATGCAAAAGTATAGCAAGGAGTCTCACTCCATTTCTATGTGGTAGTGTTAATGGGACTTGTCTAGAATATGCTAATTGTTCTATACAACATCTGGTTGTCGTATTAACATGTCCAGCTAACTTTAAAGGGGATTTACTGCCTCCCCAGAAGTTGTTAGTGGTGAAAAATTCCCGCCAATAGCTTTTGTCCATCTCTGCCTCGCCGTGCCATGGCAACCACTAATTATAGCATTCCATGGATTCCCTTTTAAAGGGAAGGAGGAAAAATACATTCATCTCTTGGCCATATTGCTCCAATCACGCTGAAATATCCTGTGTGCGTGCGCTGTGATTGGCTGAGGCAGAGGATCGTCTGAGTCCACTTCCTGTTTGGGATACTGATTTCCTTGTTTTCGTTTCTTGTGTGTAATCTTACCTAGTCCCTGATGTGGGCTGTGAGGTCTGTGCCAAATTTTGACTGGCAGTGCAATACTCATGCAGGTTGCAGTGAATAGAATGTGGATAAACATCAAGGCTGCAGTAGAAGTCATGATGTCCTTCCTTGGACATTAAGTTAGGACAGTCTGTCCATTTCCACAGATTTCTCTGTCACAGCTGTGATCACGTGAGTCTCTCCCCATCGCCTCTCTCTGTCATTTGCTGTCATGAGCATTGTGTATATTGCATGTGAAGACATCTCCAACCCACTACTCTCCCCCTGCCTTCACCCTTCTGGCCTTGCTCTTATCTGTACCGGGCCTGTGTGATCCGGTGGCAGTATCTGATTCCCTCTGACTCATGCTTGCACTCGGCAGCCCGGAGGCTTCCCACTGCTCTGGGAAGGTGCTGATGGTTAGTCCAGACAAATCCAGAGCAGCTGAAAGCTTCATATGGCAACGGGGAAGCCCAGTGCAGATCCTCTCTGTCTGTGTTTATGGCACAGGAGACATCACCACTAATGGGACTCTAGTCCTCTAAATCTTTTAGCTAAGCTTTACAGATTCTTCATGCACTGCAGCAGTGTGTGGGGTTTTTGTAGATTAGAAACACAAAGCTGACCTAAAGAAAGTGATTTGTGTTGCCTAAAACGGTTAGCGTAATAGATTCTTCATTCACTTGCACATCTGTGCATGTTTTTTAAATTTTTATATATATTACCTAAAGAACAATTGATTGGTATTTTTAAAATGAAAAAAGTTGCACTCGAATGGGGCCTCTTTTTGGTTATGTTAGTTTGAATACTGCGAGTTGTTCCCCACAAGGTGTGTGCTGCATTGCTGCTCAAAAACATGTTCCCCCTGCACGGATGCCGAGGCAAATCTGGTTTTGATTGGCTGTTGCTTTGACTCCTAAATGTAAACCTGATTTACCTCCCTTTGTTTTGCAGCCCTGCAAGGCCTTTTCGGTTCCCCAAAAGGTAAGACCTCCCAAAAATAAATATATAAAAATATACAGTGCCTTGCGAAAGTATTCGGCCCCCTTGAACTTTGCGACCTTTTGCCACATTTCAGGCTTCAAACATAAAGATATAAAACTGTATTTTTTTGTGAAGAATCAACAACAAGTGGGACACAATCATGAAGTGGAACGACATTTATTGGATATTTCAAACTTTAACAAATCAAAAACTGAAAAATTGGGCGTGCAAAATTGTTCAGCCCCCTTAAGTTAATACTTTGTAGCGCCACCTTTTGCTGCGATTACAGCTGTAAGTCGCTTGGGGTATGTCTCTCAGTTTTGCACATCGAGAGACTGAAATCTTTTCCCATTCCTCCTTGCAAAACAGCTCGAGCTCAGTGAGGTTGGATGGAGAGCATTTGTGAACAGCAGTTTTCAGTTCTTTCCACAGATTCTCGATTGGATTCAGGTCTGGACTTTGACTTGGCCATTCTAACACCTGGATATGTTTATTTTTGAACCATTCCATTGTAGATTTTTCTTTATGTTTTGGATCATTGTCTTGTTGGAAGACAAATCTCCGTGCCAGTCTCAGGTCTTTTGCAGACTCCATCAGGTTTTCTTCCAGAATGGTCCTGTATTTGGCTCCATCCATCTTCCCATCAATTTTAACCATCTTCCCTGTCCCTGCTGAAGAAAAGCAGGCCCAAACCATGATGCTGCCACCACCATGTTTGACAGTGGGGATGGTGTGTTCAGGGTGATGAGCTGTGTTGCTTTTACGCCAAACATAACGTTTTGCATTGTTGCCAAAAAGTTCAATTTTGGTTTCATCTGACCAGAGCACCTTCTTCCACATGTTTGGTGTGTTTCCCAGGTGGCTTGTGGCAAACTTTAAACAACACTTTTTATGGATATCTTTAAGAAATGGCTTTCTTCTTGCCACTCTTCCATAAAGGCCAGATTTGTGCAATATACGACTGATTGTTGTCCTATGGACAGAGTCTCCCACCTCAGCTGTAGATCTCTGCAGTTCATCCAGAGTGATCATGGGCCTCTTGGCTGCATCTCTGATCAGTCTTCTCCTTGTATGAGCTGAAAGTTTAGAGGGACGGCCAGGTCTTGGTAGATTTGCAGTGGTCTGATACTCCTTCCATTTCAATATTATCGCTTGCACAGTGCTCCTTGGGATGTTTAAAGCTTGGGAAATCTTTTTGTATCCAAATCCGGCTTTAAACTTCTTCACAACAGTATCTCGGACCTGCCTGGTGTGTTCCTTGTTCTTCATGATGCTCTCTGCACTTTTAACGGACCTCTGAGACTATCACAGTGCAGGTGCATTTATACGGAGACTTGATTACACACGGGTGGATTGTATTTATCATCATTAGTCATTTAGGTCAACATTGGATCATTCAGAGATCCTCACTGAACTTCTGGAGAGAGTTTGCTGCACTGAAAGTAAAGGGGCTGAATAATTTTGCACGCCCAATTTTTCAGTTTTTGAATTGTTAAAAAAGTTTGAAATATCCAATAAATGTCGTTCCATTTCATGATTGTGTCCCACTTGTTGTTGATTCTTCACAAAAAAATACAGTTTTATATCTTTATGTTTGAAGCCTGAAATGTGGCAAAAGGTCGCAAAGTTCAAGGGGGCCGAATACTTTAGCAAGGCACTGTATATATATTTTTTTATTAAGAAAGCTTTTCTCTCTCCTTGAGTCCATCAAAACCCTGCTGAGCTGTCATTCCTGTGTAGTGAAAAGGGCTCTCTGTACCTGGAACCTGCTAACAGTCACCCATGCTCCTTTACAAAAGATGCCTTTAAGTAGTTTCTCTCTCATCAGAACACTGAATATACTTGAATAACTACAAAATATTCAATAATGGCGTTTTAATGAGCACCTTCTACTCTTTTTGATGTTCTACTGGTGTATCCGTGTGCCCTTCTCTTTTCTGCGTGCTTATCAGTACATATCATATTCGTATAGTTATAAAGCCATCAGCCTTGTGTTTAATCAATACCTGTCCTTCATCTTCAGCTATGCAGAGCTGATTGCTGATTGGCCAGTGGTGGTCCTGGGGGTGTGTACAGTCCTCATCGTGGTGTGTGCCCTGGTGGGTATCCTGGTGCCAGACCTGCCAGACTTCTCAGACCCTTTACTGGTGAGTAGGCTGAGCCGACGGAAGGCACAACACTTTCTCCATAGATAATCTTGGTCCTTATTTGACCAAGATGGACAACATATTGTTTCGCACGCACTAAAATCATTATATTGAGTGGATGTGAGAAGTCCAAGATGTCAAAGGTGAATTTCCTGGTAAACTAAAAAGATGTCCTCTATTTCTTCAGGGATTTGAGCCACGAGGCACAGCCATAGGCCAGCGACTAGTCACATGGAACAACATGGTGAAAAACACAGGGTACAAAGCAACCCTGGCTAACTACCCATTCAAGTATGCGGATGAGCAGGCGAAAAGGTAACAAGTATAACCACGCAGATCCTGTCCATTTGATGTCTTCCTCCTAACCCTCTAGCAGGCTAGATCAGGTTTAGGCCTCAGGCCAGGAGATGGAGTGATGAATGCTGCCGAGAGACCGACCAGCAGACACACTAAATCTCAATCCCATCCTGCAAAAGGATCGGTGGGGAGGTTGTTCTATCCCAGGCCCATCTTCCATTACTTATCCCGATCACTGGGGGCCCGGTGAATAATCAAGGGCAGGTGTGTGTTTGCGCATGCAAGTATGTGTGTGTGGACTTGGGGGGCCTCCAGGGCCAGACCTGTCAGCAGGACTCTCTGCATCATTCTGCCTCAGCCCCTCAGTCTGCTCTGACAAACTCCTGATTAAAGGGCCATCCTGTCTGTCTCGGTCAGAGGATGTCACTCCCTGAAAATCCCTCTATGACCTGGCTATTATTATGATATTTAAAATAATGATAACAATATGATTGTGTCATACATCAGTAGAGTGATCACTATCACTGGCTTTGTCATCACTAATGGGTTGGCCTAAAACCATTTCCTTCATTTGTTTAAGAATGACCCTATTTTTAACTGTCTTTTTCATTTTGTTACCAAGTGAAAATAGTATGTATGCTTTAAGTGGATTACATCTCATTCTTTCATGTAGATCTTCAGAATTAAAGGAACCTTTTATACAAATGTATGAAATGTCAACAGTGTAATCACACTTCAACTTTTTTATTCCAGTCACCAAGAGGACAGGTGGGCTGAAGATCACTTTGACAGAGATAAAAGACAAGCTGACTGGGACTTCAGTAAAGACAGTTTCTTCTGTGATGTCCCAGGTACAAACTCTTCACGCTTCTTCTGTTTGTCTATTAAGGGTTTGTCAGACAATGTTTGACTGTGATGAAATGCTAACCAGATGTTCTTTACTGTATGTGTAGGTGACAGATACTCTAGATTAGTATTCACATCTGCAGAGGGGAAGAACCTGTGGAACATACAAGCAATTAAATCTATGTGCAATTTGGACAATACACGGGTAAGTGGAACAGCACTGTTGAAGATGTGCCTCAGCATTTTCTCATTTCAAATGGTGCAATAAGCCCCATCATATTAGTCATGTTATGGCTGGAGTCTGATCTCCTTGGGTCAATAGTTCAGTTCTATTCTAGTCATACTCTGTTCTTATCTCCTGTTGTGTTGTCCCCAGGTGCGCTCCCACCCTCAGTACTGGAGCCTGTGCCAGCGCACCACTGACGCCTCCTGCTGCCCCAGCTGGACCCTGGGAAACTACGTTGCCATCCTCACCAACAAGTCCTCCTGCCAGAAGATCACAGAGCGCGACGTGTCACACACCCTCAAGATCCTGCGCTCCTGTGCCAAGTACTACCACAACGGAACCCTGGGTCCCGACTGCTGGGACATGACCACTCGCCGGAAGGACCAGTCTAAGTGCACCAACGTCCCCCGCAAGTGCACCAAGTACAACGCCATCTACCAGATCCTCCATTTCCTGGTGGACAAAGACTTCCTGAGCCCAAAGAACACAGACTACCTTATCCCCACCCTTAAACACAGCATGTTGTTTTCCCCGACAGAGAAAGGGGAGACCATGATGAACATTTACCTGGACAACTTTGAGAACTGGAACTCCTCGGATGGCGTCACCACCATCACGGGGATAGAGTTCGGTATCAAACACAATCTGTTCCAGGACTACCTACTGACGGATACCGTGTATCCAGCCATAGCCATAGTGATTGTGCTGTTTGTCATGTGTGTGTACACCCGCTCTGTGTTCATCACCCTGATGACCATGATCGCCATCATCAGCTCCCTGATCGTGTCCTACTTCCTGTACCGCATGGTGTTCGACTTTGAGTTCTTCCCCTTCATGAACCTCACGGCCCTCATCATCCTGGTGGGCATCGGGGCAGACGATGCCTTTGTCCTCTGTGACGTGTGGAACTACACCAAGTTCGATAAGCCCAACGCTGAGCTGTCGGAGACAGTGAGCATCACTCTGCAGCACGCCGCCCTCTCCATGTTCGTCACCAGCTTTACCACGGCCGCCGCCTTCTATGCCAACTACGTTAGCAACATCACCGCCATCCGCTGTTTCGGCGTCTACGCCGGCACGGCCATCTTGGTTAACTACATACTGATGGTGACCTGGCTGCCAGCCGTGGTGGTGCTCCATGAGCGTTACCTGCCCAACATCTTCACCTGCTCTAAACCTCCCCACCAGCAGACAGGGCTTTGCACCCGCACCCTCTGGGCCAATCTGTGCCAGAAAGCAAACAAGTGCCTGTTCACCATCTCTGAGGCTTCCAGGATCTTCTTTGAGAAGGTGCTGCCGTGCATCGTGATCAAACTGCGTTACCTCTGGCTTTTCTGTTTCCTGGCCTTCACAGTGGGAGGGGCGTACGTGGTGTGTGTCAACCCCAAGATGAAGCTACCCTCCCTGGAGCTGTCTGAGTTCAAAGTGTTCCGCTCCTCCCACCCGTTTGAGCGTTACGACGCTGAGTACAAGAAACTGTTCATGTTCGAGAGGGTCCACCATGGGGAGGACCTGCACATGCCCATCACCATCATCTGGGGGGTCACCCCCGTGGACAACGGGGACCCTCTCAACCCCAAGAACAAAGGCAAGCTGATGTTGGACAACACTTTCAACATCGCCAGCCCGGCTTCCCAGCTCTGGATTCTCAACTTCTGCCAGAAGCTCAGGAACCAGAGCTTCGTGTTCCAGTCGGAGGAGCAGGACTTCACCAGCTGCTTCATCGAGACCTTCAAGCAGTGGATGGAGAACCGGGACTGTGAAGAGGCCTCTGTCTACCCCTGCTGCAGCCAGTCTACCTTCCCCTACAAGCAGGATGTCTTTGAGCTGTGCATCAAGAGAGCCATCATGGAGCTGGACCGCAGCACCAGCTTCCACCTGGACAGTAAGACCCCCGGGCCTCGGTTTGACATAAACGACACCATCCGGGCCATCGTCCTGGAGTTCAAGAGCACCTACTTGTTCACACTGGCCTATGAGAAGATGCACCAGTTCTACCACGAGGTGGACACCTGGATTCAGGAGGAGCTGAAGAATGCCCCAGACGGGCTGAAATACGGCTGGTTCGTCAGCAACCTGGAGTTCTATGACCTGCAGGACAGCCTATCAGACGGCACGCTCATCGCCATGGCGTTGTCCGTGGTGGTGGCCTTCGTGGTCATGCTCCTCACCACCTGGAACATCATCATCAGCCTCTACGCCATCCTCTCCATCGCGGGGACCATCTTCGTCACAGTGGGCTCGCTGGTGCTCCTGGGCTGGGAGCTCAACGTGCTGGAGTCGGTCACCATCTCGGTGGCAGTGGGTCTGTCGGTGGACTTCGCCGTGCACTACGGAGTCGCCTATCGCCTTGCCCCCGAGCCTGACCGCGAGGGGAAGGTAGTCTTCTCCCTTGGCCGGATGGGTTCTGCTATCGCCATGGCGGCGCTCACCACCTTTGTTGCCGGGGCGATGATGATGCCGTCCACGGTGCTGGCCTATACCCAGCTGGGCACCTTCATGATGCTCATCATGTGCATCAGTTGGGCCTTTGCCACATTCTTCTTCCAGTGCATGTGCCGTTGCCTGGGCCCCCAGGGCACCTGCGGACAGATCCCCCTGCCCAAGAGGTTTCAGTGCCAGGCTTTCAAAGAGGGCACCACCAACGTCCCCTCGCCCCAGGGCAAGCATGGCACCAAGTACCAACTGGACAGTCGAGGAGGAGAGGTGGAGCATGAGCATTACGAGCTGGAACCGTTAGCCTCAAACCAAAAGAACGAGGAGAAACCTGCAGAGGAACAGGAGACATGCACCCAGCTCTATAATGGAATAGCCCCCCACTCTGCCCCCTGCACACACATCCCCTTTAAGAGCAAGGCAGAGTCTGGCAGAGGTCCCTGCTCTGAAAATGGACTGGGCATACTGGCGACTGACGCCACACCCAGATGCCAGTACTCCCATAACACAACCTGCACATGTGGAGATCCCCCTCACCAGTCTATGGGTATGCAGTGGACCCCCCACCCATGTACTCAAGCCACCCAGGAGTCCCCATTCCCCCTCACAGGCAGCCATGCCAACAAAGGCCAGACCCTCCTTTCCACTCTGGACGCAGTCTACAAACCAATAGGTTGCCGTATGCACTATGTCCACTGTCCCCCAGCCCATTTCCACCACTGCACCCCGGGCAGGGTGCCCAGACAGGGCC
The DNA here is from genome assembly GCF_018296145.1 of Oncorhynchus tshawytscha. Taxonomy (NCBI): domain Eukaryota; kingdom Metazoa; phylum Chordata; class Actinopteri; order Salmoniformes; family Salmonidae; genus Oncorhynchus; species Oncorhynchus tshawytscha. The sequence goes on along the minus strand of NC_056433.1, from coordinate 25,832,292 downwards.
CTCACAACTGCCACCTCAGAAACTACTGTGTTCACACTGTCCCCCTCACAGGTGGCCTCCCCAGGGACCAACACTCTGCCCCAGACCCAGCTGGGCTGGAGGAAGTACACCGGACTGGAGCATCCTCTGGCCCTAGTGGCAGCCCCACCACCCCAGCCCAGACTCACAGGCCTCCTGCCTCTGCTCTGGGCTGCACGTTAGCTCACATACACACAGGGTGCTGCATAGCCAATCATGAAACACAGAGGGAGGAAGAGAAAACGGTAAACGCTCCAAGGGATCAGAGCGTGGATCATTTTGTGTCCACTACGATGCAAAAGGACGCTGGTCATAAGATGCCTGGCAACAAGAAGCTTGAACCCAGTACTACTCCCGTCACATGGGAAGAAAGTGTCAAAACGTGCAAACAGAACCCCAAAAAAGAGAGGGCATCCTCAGCCTCTCCCAAGAAACTCTACTGTTTTAACAGGACTTTAAAAGTAAAGTGCAATTCTGTCGAGTTTAACGCGCCAAAAGCTGATGCCAATGTGCCTGCTCTTGCAATGAATTCAAAACCCGCATCTGAAAGTTTATGTTGACAGCACAGAGACTATATCTAAAGAGTAAACTTTTGTCATATCAAGCTGTCATGAGCAGTGTCCCTGTGCAATTAAAGTGTTTGGGATATTTCACTGACCAAGTGCCTTATGTCGTTCATGTAAAAGTATGTCCCCATATATTCTGTGATTACTGTTTCTACTGTGCAGATATTGGTTTGATCGGTCAGATGTACTGTATTATTTTTGAGTACACTGAAATTTTATGAAGCTCTAACCTGTTTAAGGAATGGTGAACCATTGACTTTATTCCATAAGAACCACAGGCCTTAGTAGTCTTTCACGTTGCCACATGCCTTTTGGTCCAATATGAAATATGTACTGTATGATTATAAAGTCATTTTAACAAGATTGTCTGTCTCTTTCCACTCCGCTCCTACAGTATGAAATGAAAAGTATATCGAGGGTTTGTTCAAAGGGCACGGTTTGAAATAACACCTGTTTCATTCTCTCACTGCTGCTAGAGTCTTCAGAAGATTGGCTCAGTCTGGCCTGAGGCCACGGTGCTGTGCTGGGCTCTTTGCTCTCCTACACCACACAGACGTTTGATTTCTAATCTTCACTCCCCAAGAGCCTGCATCACATTCCAAGCAGGTCAGAATCCTACACAGTAGGACAGAATCATACACAGGTCAGAATCATACACAGTAGGACATCAGCAGGTCTCAGACATTTTTGCAGATGCTCTTATCTAGAGTGACTTACAGGGGGCAATTAGGGTGAAGTGCCTTGCTCACGGGCACATTTATTTTACCTAGTTGGCTCGGGGATTTGAACCAGTGACCTTTTGGTTAGTGACCCAACGCTCTTAACCACTAGACCATCTACACATGTAACTGAGCAATTTTCTAACAGACAACAATGATGTAAAAGGCATGAATTATAAAGAGAAAATCTAAAACCCAGGAATAGTATAACTCCTGGGTCCTATCATTTCATTTTGTAACATATCGATTACATTCTGTTTACTCCCTTTGTTAAAAGTATCCTATAAATTGACCAATTCCATTCATTCAAAGTCCTGTGTTTTATTTGCTGTTCTGGCTCCTGCCATCCATCCCCACCTAAGAGGTTTCCCTGGTGGTCCAAGATCTTGGCCAAACCTTCTGCTGCAAAGCAAACATATACATTAGACCACCAGGCTTTGCAGGCAGTATGACTCAGCACAACAGACAGAGTTATAATTATGCTTTCAGTCGTGAATTAATGTCAGATATGCAGCTCTGAACTAGGCTACCAGACGCCTGTAATTATCTGTGAGAGAGAGAGGCCAAGGTGGTACTGTAGCCCATCTCCCTTAGTCTCCGACACCATCACCCACTCAAATCCACAGATCAGTTGTAACATTGATCAGGGGTACAATGAAACTATATGGTGTGAGTGAGTAGTAATTCCTCAAGCAGCTGCAAAGTCCTCTTTCTAATTGTTCCACTCCTTTTCTATCTCACACTTTATTGTGCATAGTTCCTGTCTGACCCTTGCCCAGACATTTCTTAGCTGTCAATCACACATCTAGTTCCAGTCAGTACAAATCCCCATCCCTGTTCAGCCCTGACAATCTCTGAGGGGTGCAGATGGGACCTCTGTCACTCATAGGGGCAACTGTTTGAACCTCTCACTGGCTGGAAACTTTCCAAAATGACATGTCTCCTGTGTAAACTTGCCCTTGTTTACCGAGCCTCAATGTTTCTGCAGTCCTGACCTGAGGAATTTCACAGAAAAAAAACAATGTGCACCTTTGACTGGGGAAGATGGCTATCCACATCTTTCTTTTGTGTGAACTCTCACTACAGGGAGAACTACAAGAAAGACACATGGCACAAATTGACAGACTTATCTCAGATGGTTAACGGAAGCATTCTGCCAATCTGATCTTTACCTGAGAAAATTGTACTCTGGGGGACTGCTCCTCATATCTAAGGAAGGTCTTCAATCTACTCTATCATAAAGGGCTAGCCTCTAGTGAGTGAACTGTAAATTAGGCAGAGAATTATGAGTGGTAACCCATATTGCCATGAGTTGAGTTCCTTTAACTTGGTATTTCATCGTGCACAGCACATTAAAGTGATCCAAGATGGCGTAGCAGTCAGACGTCCTTGTATATATCGTTTTACATATTTTTCGTCGCATATCCTTTAAAATATTTTGCTAAACCTCGTCATCTAAATACTCTCCTGCAACCCGCCTCACCCAATGTGGCATGGATCTGCTTTTTTCTCCTAAAGTATTTATATTTACTTCGGATCTGGAATCCCTCAACTGAAGCTAGCCAGCTAACTACCAGATATCAGTCAGCAAACCATTGCCAGCGGTCATCAGCTAACCTTCAGCTCGGAAAGCTCTCGCCAGTTCGAACAACGTGACTCTAACCAGAGCATAACGGACCCGTTATTTTTATCCCCGGATTCCTACCGCAAACTGAACATTTTCATCTGTTATTCACAACTAGCTAACCGCAATCCCGGATGCCTACTCCTGGCTAGCGTTTCCATCCCAGAGCAAGCACCAATTTAGCTTGAAGCTAGCCCGGCCAGGGCTCCTGTGCTACCACCGAAGCATACTCCTGGGCTACAACATCGGCCTGCTAGCTACCTAGAGCTACTTGGAACCCTACTAATTCCACGACTGGTCTATCGACGTCACCGCACGAAGAGGCAAAAACAGACTTACACCCCACCCCAAAGGCTAACTTTCTAGCCCCTGCTATCTGCTTGCTTGCTAACCTGGTCTGCTAACTGCTAGCCCTTGCTAACTGCTTGCCTGCTAACCAGGTCTGCTAACTGCTAGCTTGCCTGCCCGGTCCGCTAACTGCTAGCCCTTGCTAACTGCTTGCTTGCTAACCCGGTCTGCTAACTGCTAGCTTGCCCTGGTCTACTAGCTGCTAGCTTGTTAGCTTGCTAACTGTCTGAATCGCCGTGTCCCCAGCCAGCCCAACCACTCACTGGACCCATATGTTCACTTGGCTACGCATGCCTCTCTCTAATATCAATATGCCTTGTCCATTTACTGTCCTGGTTAGTGATTACTGTCTTATTTCACTGTAGAGCCTCAAGCCCTGCTCAATATGCCTTAACCAACCATGTTTTTCCACCTCCTACATATGCGATGACATCACCTGGTTTAAACATCTCTAGAGACTATATCTCTCTCTTCATTACTCAATGCCTAGGTTTACCTCCAATTTACTCACATCCTACCATACCTTTGTCTGTACACTATGCCTTGAATCTATGCTATCGTGCCCAGAAACCTGCTCCTTTTACTCTCTGTTCTGAACGTGCTAGACAGCCAGTTCGTATAGTCTTTAGCCGTACCCTTATCCTACTTCTCCTCTGGTGATGTCCTGCAGTGCCTAGCTCCACTCCCACCCCCCAGGTGCTCTCATTTGTTGACTTCTGTAAACGTAAAAGCCTTGGTTTCATGCATGTTAAGATTAGAAGCCTACTCCCTAAGTTTGTTTTACTCACTGCTTTAGCACACTCTGCCAACCCAGATGTCTTAGCCTTGTCTGAATCCTGGCTTAGGAAAACCACCAAAAACCCTGAAATCTCCATTGCTAACTATAACATTTTCTGCCAAGATAGAACTGCCAAAGGGGGCGGTGTTGCAATCTACTGCAAAGAAAGCCTGCAGAGTTCTGTATTACTTTCTAAGTCTGTACCCAAACAATTTGAGCTTCTACTTCTAAAGATTCACCTTTCCAGAAACAAGTCTCACTGTTGCCGCTTGCTATAGACCTCCCTCTGCCCCCAGCTGTGCCCTCGATACTATATGTGAACTGATTGCCCCCCCATCTATCTTCTGAGCTCGTGCTACTATGTGACCTAAACTGGGACATGCTTAACACCCCGGCCATCCTACAAACTAAGCTTGATGCCCTCAATCTCACACAAATTATCAATGAACCTACCAAGTACAACCCTAAATCAGTAAACACGGGCACCCTCATAGATGTCTCCCTAACTAATTCGCCCTCCAAATACACCTCTGCTGTTTTCAATCAAGATCTCGGCGATCACTGCCTCATTGCCTGCATCCGTAATGGGTCTGCGACCAAACGACCACCCCTCATCACTATTAAACGCTCCCTGAAACACTTCTGCGAGCAGGCCTTTCTAAGCAACCTGGCCGGGGTATCCTGGAATGACATTGACCTCATCCCGTCAGCAGATGATGCCTGGCTATTCTTTAAAAGTGCCTTTCTCACCATCTTAAATAAGCATGCCCCACTCAAAAAAAAATTGAATTAGGAAAAGATATAGTCCTTGGTTCACGCCAGACCTGTCTGCCCTTGACCAGCACAAAAACATCCTGTGGCGCTCTGCATTAGCATCGAATAGCTCCCGTGATATGCAACTTTTCAGGGAAGTTAGGAACAAATATACACAGGCAGTTAGAAAAGCTAAGGCAAGATTTTTCAAACAGAAATTTGCATCCTGTAGTACTAACTCAAAAAAGTTCTGGGACACTAAAGTCCATGGAGAATAAGAGCACCTTCTCCCAGCTGCCCACTGCTCTGAGACTAGGAAACATTGTCACCACCGATAAATCCACTATAATTGAGAATTTCAATAAGCATTTCTCTACGGCTGGCCATGCTTTCCATATAGCTACCCCTACCCCGGTCAACTGCCAGGCACCCTCCACAGCAACCCACCAAAGCCCCCACCATTTCTCCTTTACCCAAATCCAGATAGCTGCAAAATCTGGACCCCTACAAATCAGCCGGGCTAGACAATCTGGACCCTCTCCTTCTAAAATTATCTGCCGAAATTGTTGCAACCTCTATTACTAGCCTGTTCAACCTCTCTTTCGTATCGTCTGAGATTCCCAAAGATTGGAAAGCTGCCGCGGTCATCCCCCTCTTCAAAGGGGGTGACACTCTAGACCCAAACTGCTACAGACCAATATCTATCCTACCCTGTCTTTCTAAGGTCTTCGAAAGCCAAGTTAAACAGATTACTGACCATTTCGAATCCCACCATACCTTCTCCGCTATGCAATCTGGTTTCAGAGCTGGTCATGGGTGCACCTCAGCCACGCTCAAGGTTCTAAACGACATCATAACCGCCATCGGTAAGAGACATTACTGTGCAGCCGTATTCATCGACCTCGCCAAGGCTTTCGACTCTGTCAATCACAACATTCTTATTGGCAGACTCGATAGCCTTGGTTTCTCAAATGATTGCCTCGCCTGGTTTACCAACTACTTCTCTGATAGAGTTCAGTGTGTCAAATCGGAGGGCCTGTTGTCTGGACCTCTGACTGTCTCTATAGGTGTGCCACAGGGTTCAATTCTTGGGCCGACTCTCTTTTCTGTATACATCAACAATGTTGCTCTTGCTGCTGGTGATTCTCTGATCCACCTCTACGCAGACGACACCATTCTGTATACTTCTGGCCCCTCCTTGGACACTGTGTTAACTAACCTCCAGACGAGCTTCAATGCCATACAACTCTCCTTCCATGGCCTCCAACTGCTCTTAAACGCAAGTAAAACTAAATGCATGATTTTCAATCGATTGCTGCCCGCACCTGCTCACCCGTCCAGCATCACTACTCTGGACGGCTCTGACTTAGAATACGTGGACAACTACAAATACCTGGGTGTCTGGTTAGACTGTAAACTCTCCTTCCAGACTCACATTAAGCATCTCCAATCCAAAAATAAATCTAGAATCAGCTTCCTATATCGCAACAAAGCATCCTTCACTCATGCTGCCAAACATACCCTTGTAAAACTGACCATCCTACCGATCCTCGACTTCGGTGATGTCATCTATAAAATAGCCTCCAACACTCTACTCAAAAAACTGGATGCAGTCTATCACAGTGCCATCCGTTTTGTCACCAAAGCGCCATACACTACCCACCATTGCGACCTGTATGCTCTCGTTGGTTGGCCCTCGCTTCATACTCGTCGCTAAACCCACTGGCTACAGGTTATCTACAAGTCTCTGCTAGGTAAAGCCCCGCCTTATCTCAGCTCACTGGTCACCATAGCAGCACCCACTCGTAGCACGCGCTCCAGCAGGTATATCTCACTGGTCACCCCCAAAGCCAATTCCTCCTTTGGTCGTCTTTCCTTCCAGTTCTCTGCTGCTCATGACTGGAAAGAATTGCAAAAATCTCTGAAGCTGGAGACTCATATCTCCCTCACTAGATTTAAGCACCAGCTGTCAGAGCAGTTTACAGATCACTGCACCTGTACTTAGCCTATCTGTAAACAGCCCATCTATCTACCTACCTCATCCCCATACTGGTATTTATTTATATTTTGCTCCTTTGCACCCCAGTATCTCTACCTGCACATTCATCTTCTGCCGATCTACCATTCCAGTGTTTAATTGCCATATTGTAATTACTTCGCCACCATGGCCTATTTATTTCCTTATCTCATTTGCACTCACTGTATATAGACTTGTTTTCTTTTGTTCTACTGTATTATTGACTATGTTTTGTTTATTCCATGTGTAACTCTGTTGTATGTGTCGAATTGCTACGCTTTATCTTGGCCAGGTCGCAGTTACAAATGGTGAAATAAAATAAAATAAATAAATGGAGTCTGAGGCACAGCCGTATCCTGAAGTTCACCTTACATGACTACCATAGATTGGGGTGGCAGGTAGCCTAGTGGTTAGAGCAGTGGGCCAATAACTGAAAGGTTGCTGGATCAAATCCCAGAGTTAACAAGGTAAAAATATTTTCTGCCCCTGAATAAGGCAGTTAACTCACTGTTTTCCAGGAGGATGTCATTGTAAATAAGAATTTGTTCTTAACTGACTTGCCTAGTTAAATAAAGAGATATATATATATATATATAAACAACCTGGTATCACAGATTCATTCAGCATTTTCATAACATTGGCTACTCGTGCAATCTCATAAGAAGCAATTACCAGGGAAAATAACATGAATAATGTGGAACTTCAAACTGTAGGGGAGATATGGCTGGAAAAACAGGTGATGGAGACAGACATAATATCTTCCTTTATCCCTCTGCTCTCTCCCCACGCTGGCAAGGTCAGTTGTAAAATAGGTCCTCTCTTCCCTGTGTGGAATCTGAAGGCTGATACCGTACCAAACACTCACAGCCGGAGCCCCAGGGGAAGATGGGAAAAGCAGTTATGCTCCATTAACACTCCATGCTCTTGATGGCCACTCAGGCCTGTCTTTCTCTCTGAGGACAGACTGCAATCAGAGAAGTTGACTGCAGGTGCTCCATCAACTCCTTTACTACCACATGGCCTCTAGCCTGGGTTGGGTAGGCTACCAGTACCTGACTGCTTTTGCAGTCAACAAGTACAGAAAACTGGGGTGTGGACAGGCCTCTGTGGTCTCCAATAGAACATTGTCTATATTATTTTCCCTGATCCCCTTCTGGAATAGAGATGAAAGTGAAAGGTACAGCTGTGCATTACTACTAACCTCTGTTTTGCTTTGTAACCCCCTTATCCCATACCCACCACACATACACACAAACCATACCCACCACACATACACACAAACCATACCCACCACACATACACACAAACCATACCCGCCACACATACACAAACAAAGACACAAACCCTTAAAAGCGCATTGCTTAATTTTACCCACCAGGGGGAAAAGTGTGGTTGGTTAGAGGTATTTGCATGAGAGATCCTGTTATACTGAACTGGGATTCATATGACCCAGATTGGATGGACTGTGTTCCCTGGTCTCTATACACCAAGCCAGTTCACAGTAGATTGACCACTCCGATCAATGGATTTCACCTCAGCTTGAACGGAAAGCATATCATTATATTTGTTTTTAACTGAGGTCAAATATTTGCTATGGTTATGGGGCAGCATTTATTAAATTTTCCTGTGAGGGGAATCTGACCAGTGTGCGCCTCTGTTCCAATAATACTACGGATCCCTGAAATAACTAAAGCGGAGAGCTGTAGTGTATTTACTTGGGAAATATTTGTTAATCTTCTCAATTTGAGCTCTAAGGTTCTTGCAAATTGAGTATTTGACGAAGCATAATACAATTGTAGGATCTTAAATTTGATCACTCTTGTTGCTGAGAATTTTCCTGCAGATGAGCTTCACAATTTACATAAATTCACTAAAATATTAACAGTATTGCACTTTTAATGTAACCTAGTTTTGCCCAGCTAGTGAATGGCCTAACCACCGATTAAGCAACATTATGGACTAAACATTCAAATATTGTAGATGCAGCTTTATTTTGCTGTGACAATATAGGTCAAATTAAGACCCTACACCTGAACAGAAGCACTTTCCTCTCATGATTTGTGGTTTAAGTTAGTTTTTGTAGAACCGCACTGTGCTTTCTATCTTCTCATACTTATAAGAGAAAAATGACATGATCATTAAGGTTACACTTTTACATTATCTCTATCAGAGATCCATTCCTGTTACTGAAACATGGTATAGTACTTTAAGAGTTTTAAATGGAAATGTGAGATAGTTAGAAAACTGAAATGGTTGTTATATGGTAGGCCTAGTTTACATGTACATTCAAAAACCTTTCCAATAACAGTAGATGTCTAAATGTGTGCTGTGTTAATTAACACAGGTCAGGCAAGGTTTCCATAAAGGAGTCTTAAACACTCCCACTGGGCACACAGTGGTTGAATCAACGTTGTTAAATGACGCTGAACCAACGTGGAATAGAATAGACAGACTCTATATTGAGGAAGTAGGGAAGAGATAAGATTCAGTGATTTTTTTTTTTTTTAAATCCTCAGAAAAAGTTCACAATTATTATTCAAATTTAGTAGAGAAATTGGAATGTTTTATTAAAAAGTACAAAACACAATAATCATAGATGGCGCCGACAGACATGGCAGCTCTGCTTCTAGCTCCAAAGCAATTTCGCAGTATTTTGATTTGTGTGTTATTTCTTTCATTAAAAAAAACGTAAAAAAATAGAAGCATTTCACTACACCTGCAATAACATCTGCTAAATAGGTGTATGTGACCAATAAAATTTGATTTGATTTATACAGAAGGTAACATTTCACAGTTCCAATATTAGTGAATAAAGGTTGACTGCCACCTAGTGGTCAAAAGCAAGCTATGCCAAAAGACAGGACCCTCTCCATTTTGCCTGTAATCAATATGGTAAAAGTTCTTAATGCTATACAGACAAAATAAAAATGACTGATGTAAGAATTCACAGTACAGTTAAATAAGATTTTCGCTTAAACATACAGGCTGTGGAAAAATGAGTCAACAACATTAAGTTCCAACTGTCATATTTACAAGTGTGATATCCCCATTGTTATCTTTGGAGGTGTTCTTTTTGTCCTTAAGAATCTTGGACATGAGCTTCTCATAGAACCATTGAATATCCTGTGTGTCCTCCGGCCACTGCAGGTACTCCCTCTTCCGGGCAAAGGTCCTAATGCATTCATGTTTCATCAGTTTGTAATGGGGGACATTCCCCACGACCACCATGATGAGAACATCTCTGAGCTCCTCCAGCATCCTGCTCTGAGCCAGGGTAAAGGCCTCCAGGCACCAGCCGTCCTTGAGGAACTCTTTAGAGACGATACAAACTGTCTTCCTGCTCCCCCATATGGCGTCCCTAATATTGAACAGGTGATCTTCACCTGGGATGAAGTCTCTGACCTCGAAGCAGCAGCGGAGGACGTTTCGCTCCGCGAACTGAGAGTCTAGTCTGTTCAACAGGGCGGTTTCTACCCACTTGTAGTCGTTGTTGCTGAAGCATAAGTAAGCGTCGTACCGAGGCCCATCAGCAGAAGGATCCCTCCTAGGGCCCTCAAGGATCCTGGCGGTCAACTTTTTGTAAACTTTGAAGAGGAATCCACGGAGACGAGCGAAAACGATTGATCCGACCTTGATCAGGATGATGAGCGCTGTGCAGCCGATGAAGAGCGAGAGCCTCAGCTCCTGAACCAGCCTCTCGTCATCCTCCTCACACGATATGACTGAGCTGAAATTCAACAGGCTGATGCCATGGAGATCTGAAGGAAACTTACAGCTGAATTCATTCACGCCAGGGTCAGGAAAAGTCACATTAGTCCCTTTCAGCCACGTCAGAAAGTCCTTCAGACCGCAGTCACAGTGGAATTGATTCCTATACAGGTTGATCCAGCTGAGAGAATGGAAAGCTTCTGGGTCAGGAGAGGCCAGGAAATTGTAAGAGAGGTCAACTGTTTTGAGACTCTCTGGAAAAATGTCTGGTTTGAGGTATGTGAGTGAGTTGAAGTGAAGATCCATCTCTTCCAGAGAGATGAGGCCTTTAAATATACCATCTGGGAGAGCCTGCAGGGAGTTAAAGCTTAAATCCAGACTTAAAAGCTTGCCAAGATGTTCAAATACATGCATACACTCTCCCCGTGCCCATATCATCTGCAAGGCGATGTTCCTTAGCTCAAGCAGCTTCAGAGAGTTCACAGCTGGTACTGAAATATTATTGTTAAGGGTGCACCACTTTATGAAGTTGTTACCATACCAGAGAAACTCAATGTGCATTAATTTAGCTAAAACTGTGTATACATCCTCTAAATTAGTTAACCTGTTGTTTTGAACATTAAGTATGATCGTATTAGGAGCAAAGACAGAGAGGCCCTCTAAAGATGTAATCTTATTATCAGCCAAACGAAGAAGTTGGATGTTTGGTAGTGGTGCAAGAGAACCATATGTACCTAGTTCCCGAATAGAGTTTCCTGTAAGATCCAGAACTTGTAGGTTTGGAAGTCCTTTAAATGCCTGATATCCCAATGCACCAATATGGTTGTAAGATAAATCTAGTTCTAAAATATTGGGTAGATTGTCAAACGTGTAAGAATAGATTTCCCCTATAAGATTGTGTGACAGGTTGAGCTTTTGTACATTTTGAAGACCAAAAAACGCCTCCCTGTCAATCTGGTTAATTTTGTTTTGGGCTATTGTCATGTCCTCTACCTCTGTCAGCAGACTGAATACTGCATATTGCAATGTAAATATAAAGCATTTGGACAAATCTAGAATCTTGACACTACTATTCTTGAGGCCCTCAAATGTTTGCCTGTCTGGGTCTTTCACATTGCTGAAACCAAATGATTTCCCCATGGTGCTGTGTTCCAGAATAAGATGGTGGATTTTGGTCCCTTGGATTGCATGGAAAAACAGTTTTGCCTTGTCCACATCGAATCCATTGTTAGATAAGTCAAGTGTCTCCATGGACATGTTCCGAAAAGGATTTCCACATCGTTTCCAGTCAAAGCCATACTGAGTCATGCTATATAGATCGAGGCTGTTCAACTTGAGGAGCCGAAAGTGTTTGCCTTGAAAGCCAAGCAAATCTTCCTCACATATGCTTTCCATCCGGTTTAGGGAAACGTTTAGCTCTTGGAAATCTGTCATGTTCACAAAGAATAGAGCAGGTTGGATTCTTTTCACCTGGTTACCATACAGATCTAGTGTTTCCAAGCGAACCAGGGGCTTGAGATAGTCACCCTGTAAAATAGATTCAGTCAGGTCACACCTATACAGAGAGAGAGCTCTCAGGTTGGACAGTCCCACAAACGCATCTGGCTCAATTTGTAAAACTGTGTTATACCCTAAATAAAGCACTGCCAAGTTTTCCAGCCTTTGAAAGGTGTTAGTTCTTATAATAAGCCCATTCACTTGTTGCCAACTGAGGTCCAGTTCCTTTAACCCTTCAAGCCCAGAGAAGGATGTCTCATTGATCTCACTGATGTAGTTATCACTCATATACAAAATGGTAATGTATAGAGGCAGCGCAGGGACCTGATATAGAGACTGGCTGGTGCAAGCTGCTATACTGCCATATATTGGGCATTTTGGGGTGCATTTCACCACCTGCAGGTATTCTCCAAAGATAGCCAGCAGTATAAGGTTCCTCATCATCCCCCTGGCAAAAAGTAGAAAATAATGCAAATTATTTAAAAGGATTGCTATTCCATCACAGGGCTACAGTACATCAATTAATTGGATGTACAGTAAGAGTCAAAAGTTTGGACACCTACTCATTCAAGGGTTTTTTATTTTTACTATTTTATAAATTGTAGAATAATAGTGAAGACATCAAAACTATGAAATAACACACATTGAATCATGTAAACTCAGCAAAAAAAAGAAACGTCCCTTTTTCAGGACCGTCTTTCAAAGACTATTCGTAAAAATCCAAATAACTTCACAGATCTTCATTGCAAAGGGTTTAAACACTGTTCCCATGCTTGTTTAATGAATCACAAACAATTAATGAACATGCACCTGTGGAAGGGTTGTTAAGACACTAACAGCTTACAGACGGTAGGAAATTAAGGTCACAGTTATGAAAACTTAGGACACTAAGAGGCCTTTCTACTGACTCTGAAAAACACCAAAAGAAAGATGCCCAGGGTCCCTGCTCATCTGCGTGAACGCGCCTTAGGCATGGTGTAAGGAGGCATGAGGACTGCAGATGTGGCCAGGGCAATACATTGCAATGTCCGTACTGTGAGACGCCTAAGACAGCGCTACAGGGAGACAGGACGGACAGCTGATCATCCTCGCAGTGGCAGACAACATATAACAACACCTGCACAGGATCAGTACATCCGAACATCACACCTGCGAGACAGGTACAGGATGGCAACAACTGTCCTAATTACACCAGGTACGCACAATCCATCAGTGTTCAGACTGTCCGCAATAGGCTGAGAGAGGCTGGACTGAGGGCTTGTAGGCCTGTTGCAATGCAGGTCCTCACCAGACATCACCAGCAACAATGTCACCTATGGGCACAAATCCACCATCGCTGGACCAGACAGGACTGGCAAAAAGTGCTCTTCACTGACGAGTCGCGGTTTTGTCTCACCGGTGGTGATGGTCGGATTCGCGTTTATCGTCGAAGGAATGAGCGTTACACTGAAGCCTGTACTCTGGAGCGGGATCAATTTGGAGGTGGAGGGTCCGTCATGGTCTGGGGCGGTGTGTCACAGCATCATTGGACTGAGCTTTTTGTCATTGCCGACAATCTCAACGCTGTGCGTTTCAGGGAAGACATCCTCCTCCCTCATGTGGTAACCTTCCTGCAGGCTCATCCTGATATGACCCTCCAGCATGACAATGCCATCAGCCATACTGCTCGTTCTGTGAGTGATTTCCTGCAAGACAGGAATGTCAATGTTCTGCCATGGCCAGCGAAGAGCTCGGATCTCAATCCCATTGAGCACATCTGGGACCTGTTGGATCGAAGGGTGAGGGCTAGGGCCATTCCCCCCAGAAATGTCCGGGAACTTGCAGGTGCCTTGGTGGAACAGTGGGGTAACATCTCACAGCAATAACTGGCAAATCTTGTGCAGTCCATGAGGAGGAGATGCACTGCAGTACTTAACGCAGCTGGTGGCCACACCAGATACTGACTGTTACTTTTGATTTTGACCCCCCCTTTGTTCAGGGACACATTATTCAATTTCTGCTAGTCACATGTCTGTGGAACTTGTTCGGTTTACGTCTCAGTTGTTGAATCTTGTTATGTTCATACAAATATTTACACATGTTAAGTTTGCTGAAAATAAACGCAGTTGACAGTGAGAGGACATTTCTTTTTTTGCTGAGTTTACAGTATTACAGTAATCAATAAAGTGTTCAACAAATCAAAATATATTTTATATTCTTCAAAGTAGCCACCCTTTGCCTTGATGACAGCTTTGTACACCTTAGGCATTCTCTCAACCAGCTTCAGCTGGAGTGCCTTTCCAACAGTCTGGAAGTAGTTCCCACATATGCTGAGCACTTGTTGGCTGCTTTTCCTTCACTCTGCAATCCAACTCATCCCAAACCATCTCAAATGGGTTGTGGTTGGGTGATTGTGGTGGCCAGGTCATCTGATGCAGCACCATCACTCTCCTTCTTGGTCAAATAGCCCTTACACAGCCTGGAGGTATGTTTTGTGTCATTGTCCTGTTGAAATACCAATGATAGTTCCACTAAGTGCAAACCAGATGGGATGGCGTATCGGTTAATTGTGCCTTGAATTCTAAATAAATCACAGACAGTGTCACCAAGCAAAGCACCCTCACCTCCTCTTCCATGCTTCACGGTGGGAACTACACGTAGAGCTCATCCATTCACCTACTCTGCCTCTCACAAAGATACGGCAGTTGGATTCAAAAATCTCAAATTTGGACTCATCAGACCAAAGGACAGATTTCAACGGTCTAATGTCCATTGCTTGTGATTCTTGGCCCAATCAGCTTTCTTCTTATTATTGTTGTCCTTTAGTAGTGGTTTCTTTGCAGCAATTCAAACATGAAGGCCGACTTCACACAGTCTCCTCTGAACAGTTTATGTTGATATGTGTCTGTTACTTGAAGTCTGTGAAGCATTTATTTGGACTGAATCCAGCCAACATGTCAGATTTCAAAAAGGCTTTTCGGCGAAAGCATAAGAAGCTATTATCTGATGATAGCACAACAGTCGTCCTGGTCCCTTTGCAGAAAAACAGCCCCAAAGCATGATGTTTCCACCCCCATGCTTCACAGTAGGTATGGTGTTCTTTGGATGCAACTCAGCATTCTTTGTCCTCCAAACACGACGAGTTGAGTTTTTACCAAAATGTTTTATTTTGGTTTCATCTGACCATATGACATTCTCCCAATCTTCTTCTGGATCATCCAAATGCTCTCTAGCAAACTTCAGACGGGCCTGGACATGTACTGGCTTAAGCAGGGAGACACGTCTGGCACTGCAGGATTTGAGTCCCTGGCGGCGTAGTGTGTTACTGATGGTAGGCTTTGTTACTTTGGTCCCAGCTCTCTGCAGGTCATTCACTAGGTCCCCTCGTGTGGTTCTGGGATTTTTGCTCACCGTTCTTGTGATCATTTTGACCCCACGGGGTGAGATCTCCCCAGATCGAGGGAGATTATCAAATACTGACCAAATACTTATTTTCCACCATAATTTGCAAATAAATTCATAAAAATCCTACAATGTGATTTTCTGGATTTTTTTCTTCATTTTGTCTGTCATAGTTGAAGTGTACCTATGATGAAAATTACAGGCCTCATCTTTTTAAGTGGGAGAACTTGCACAATTGGTTGCTGACTAGATACTTTTTTGCCCCACTGTATTTCAACCCTGCAGGCACCACACAAAACGCAGAAATAAAATATAAATCATGCCTTACCTTTGACAAGCTTCTTTTGTTGGCACTCCAATATGTCCCATAAACATCACAAATGGTCCTTTTGTTCGATTAATTCCGTCGATATATATCCAAAATGTAAATTTATTTGGCGCGTTTGATCCAGAAAAAAACAGCTTCCAATTTGCGCAACTTCACGACAAAATATCTCAAAAGTTACCTGTAAACTTTGCCAAAACATTTCAAACTACTTTGTATTACAACTTTAGGTATTTTTAAACGTTAATAATCAATCAAATTGTAGACGGGACAATCTGTGTTCAATACAGGAAGACAACAAACTCACCCTACTTTTCCAGTTATGCGCCTTCTCAAAAACTACACTTCAAATGACACAAATTCAAGATGGCCGTACTTCTTCATTGCACAAAGGAATAACCTCAACCAATTTCCAGAGACTGGTGACATTCAGTGGAAGCGGTAGGAACTGGAAACAAGTGCCGTAGTAATCTTGTTTCCCAATGAAACCTCATTGAATAGACAGTGGCCTCAACAACAACTACAATTCTGAATGGTTAGTCCTCTGGGTTTTGCCTGCTACATAAGTTCTGTTATACTCACAGACATGATTCAAACAGTTTTAGAAACTAAAACTAGTTAGAATATTTTCTATCCAAATCTACTAATAATATGCATATCTTATATTCTTGGCATGAGTAGCAGGAAGTTGATATTGGGCATGCTATTTATCCAAAAGTGAAAATGCTGCCCCCTATCCCAAAGAGGTTAATTAACAAGGCACACCTGTTAATTGAAATGCATTCCAGGTGACTACCTCATGAAGCTGGTTGAGAGAATGCCAAGAGTGTGCAAAGCTGTCAAAGGCAAAGGGTGGCTACTTTGGAAAATCTCAAATATATTTTTATTTATTTAACACTTTTTTGGTTACTACATGACTCCATATGTGTTATTTCATAGTTTTGATGTCTTCACTATTATTTCACAATGAAGAAAATAGTTTAAAAAATAATGAAAAAAATCCCTGGAATGAGTATGTGTGTCCAAACTTTTGTCTGGTACTATATCTCTCAGACTTGGAGTATACCCTTCAGGTGAGACATCCCTTGGCTATAGATAATTCACATTTATCTATCTGTTTGCACTGAAAGGTCCATAGTCCATTGGTTCTGTCCCAACCTGATAATGAAAATCCCATATTTGTGTGCTGAGTACACAGCCTTACTCTGTAGTCACAATGCTCACATAGGGCTGTTTGTATTATATGAATGAATCACTTCTATCCTCAAGTGTGTACACCAATCCCACTGTGCTGGTTGAATCAATAAACGTTGTCTCCATGTAATTTCAACCAATATAATCAATGTGATGACATTGAATCTACTTGGAAAACTGATTGGATTTGCGAAAAGCCATCAATATAAGAGCATTTTATATTTTTTCACTCAACTTAACCTAATTCCAATGACATGGTGATATTTTTCATTGATTTCACATTGAATTCACATTAGGTGACAACTCAACCAAATGTAAAGGAAAAATAGACGTTGAACTGATGTCTGTACCCAGTGAGATGAGAGCATTGGGCAATTTAATTAGGGCCTCAATTTTTCTGATGTGGCAGAACTCTTATCATGTAAGCAGAAAGGTGTATCCTGCCACTTTTTCGGTAAACAGCTGAGCAGTGTTGTAAAGTACTTACGTTTCTGGGGGTATCTGTGATTTACTTTACTATTTTTATAGGAAAGTATATAAAATAAAATAAAATAAATGGACTTTTTACTCCATACATATTCCCTGACACCCAAAAGTACTTGTTACATTTTGCCAGGAAAATGGTCCAATTCACACACTTATCAAGAGAACATCACTGGTCCTCCTTACTGCCTCTGATCTGGCGGACTCACTAAGCACATGCCTCATTTGTAAATGATGTCTGAGGGTTGGAGTGTGCCCCTAGCTATCTGTCAATTTAAATAAACAAAACAATTGTGGCGTCTGGTTTTATATATACTTTTACTTTTGATACTTAATAAATATAACTAAAACCAAATACTTTTAGACTTCTACTTTAGTAATATTTTACTGGGTGACTCAGTTTTACTTTAGTCATTTTATATTAACGTATCTTTACTTTTACTCAAGTATGAGAATTGAGTACTTCTTCCACCACTGCAGCTGAGTGATGGGGCTCGAAAACTGTAACCACTGATGGAACAAGGACTGATCATCTGAGAGTTTTGAAGCTCTACAGTTTTAGTTTACAATTACATTGTTTGCAAACAATTGAGTTCAACAAGCTTACATGTTGGGTTATGGTGGGGTTAGTTAGACATAAACTCGTGAGGCATGTATTCATTATATGTTTCAAGAATCAGAAAATGGATGTAGGCCTACCAATCCTAGATTCCCCCTTTAAATGTCCTTCTCCAGAGGCTGCAATTCTGGGACATTTTATAAAGTTGCCATCCAAAGAACTGTGTTACTAGACTCCAAGATGACAGCAATTGTTCAAAGGTGGTGCGTCAATGCGTCAAGTTGTCTTTGCAATGTAACCATTCACGTCTATAATTTACGGTCTAATTTGTTATAGTCGACATACGACCCCCAAAACAATAGTCTGGGTACCAGTCTTTTTAGCTAACATTCCACAATTGACACTTGTGTTGGCACAATAAGAAGTGGAACGTTAACTAAAAATACTGGTAATAGCTGAACTGAGAGGGCAAACAGGCTACCATTTTTTTTTCTGATATTTATCAACTATTGGCCGACACAATAATGTAATGATTAAAGTAGGCCTAAACAGTAAGTTAAAGGTAAAAGTTGTGGCTTACCTGAAGTCATGCGCGCGCTGATAAACCAAATATGCGTCGAGCTGGTGAATATGTTTGTGGGATAGGTTACACCCCTCTCAGATATGTCAAGTACTGAGCGCGTTCGTTTAGCATGGTCCGGTGCCCCGGATGATGAACGAATCCCATTACTGTTTTTCATAAAATCCTCGCCAGAAATGGGGAGGATCGAACTACAGACATCATCTCTAAGCCCCCCCGCTATACTGCCACCTTCTGGTGGGAATAGTTTATAGACATCATCTCTCGGGCCCATAATCTCTCAGGCCCCTCTCCAACACCAGGGGCCTCATTTATAAACGTTGTTCATGCACATAATCTGCCCCCAAAACATTCGTGCGCTGGTTTTCACACAAAAGTTGGAGTCTGTAAAAGCTGAACATGACCTGAGAATGTGCGTAACCTCCCGCAAACTTTAGACCCTGCATATGCACAAAAGTTTCTAGTGGTTGAACTATTGCATTGCAAGAAGGCAAAAGCAGCCTAATGCCAGCCTTGTGCAAATGGGGAATATATGATGACACTTATTCATAACAAAAGAACAGGTAGCTAAATATAATAACAAGACCCAATCATTTGCAGTTAGCGAGAAGAGCAAAAATCTTTTTATTTTATGGTTGTATTTTTAAAATAATTTGAAATAGACATCTATTTCCTATGATGTATTTCATTTCCATCATCATTGCAGAATAAATTCCTCACCTTTACTGACTCTGATGGTTTCATATGAGCTAAATAGCCAACAACAAGTTAGGAAGGCCATTTGTCCCATCTCTCATTTAATTGGACCCACTTCACAGTAGTAAATTGATAAGTTATTTCAAGTATTTTGCTCTATTTGACCCAGTCTGAAGCGCAGTTAATGGTAGAACAGATGGTTCACCTTTTCCAATGACTTTTGAAGGCTACGTTTAAATACTATAATGTCACATTTCTCGAGTAGACAATATTTCCTTTATAAACATAGATAAATATAGTAGATAAAGTGCAATCAGAAAGTATTCAGACCCCTTCCTTTTTTCCACATTTTGTTACTTTACAGTCTTATTCTAAAATGGATTAAGTTATTTTCCCCCCCTCATCAATCTACACACAATACCCCATAATGACAAAGGAGCAAACAGGTTTTTAGAACTGTTTGCAAATGTAATAAAAATAAAAAACAGAAATACCTTATTTACATAACTATTCAGACACTTTGCTATGTATTGTATAGCACACTGTATTACTTATGCAACTAATATAAGGACAGGACATGAGACAGGAGTAGAAATTAACATGGGCATTGTTTAAGGCGTTTCACAGGAAGAACATTCCAAGCATTTCAACGTAGGGGGGTTTAAAGGTGCCCTAAAGGGACAAAACTAGGATATCAATACCCAACATATTCCTCCCCCTTTCCTTTTGATGACTCGTAAGGAAAAAGTAAATATTCACTGTTTTGCATATTGTTTTCTTTTTAACATAAATTATCTTAATGTAAATAAATCAACTTTTCAGAATAACATTTTATGAACTAGGGAAAGAGGGTAGACTGCCTCAGTTCCCAGATTTAACCCTGGGGTGTAATTCTGCCCCAATGTCGGAGGTTAGTCTGAACTAAATAGTCAACCTGTCAGGGGGTCGTCTTTCTCTTGCAGGGTAATGATGACGTACAGGTGAGTCTACAGTCACTTTGTCTCTGAGTCTGAGTAGTGATGGTGTATGCCCAGACTGGGGTGCAACAGTACCCTGAGTAGGCACTCTGGCTGGTTCAGGTGAGTCTGGAGCACTTTCCACATTTGTATGTTGCTGCAGTGGATGTTCAGGTGATGGCTCGTAGTCATGGTAGGTCTCCAGTAGCTGATCTTGGTTTGTCACTTGACAGGAGTCATCTCCGAGTTTGGTCACTGGCAACAGTTGATCCACGTATCTCCTCCAGATGATGTTTCCCGGTGTGTCAACTGTGTAGGACACAGGCCCTGTTTGTGCAACCACTGTGGCTGGTATCCACTTTGTAAGCTTATTAAATATCAGTGATACTATCAAGAGCCGTGTGCGGTTTCCTTTTTCCTTCATCTGGTATCCACTTTGGACCTTTGCAGTAGTTCCGAGCAAGAATTCTCCATCTATGAAGCTTCTGTCTTTGCTCCGTCTCTCTACCTGTGCTCTCGGTTGTGTCTGTACAACCTGTTTAGTCTTTGGAGCTCTCAGGAGGTCGAGTCGTGTGCGAAGCTGTCTGTGTTTATGTAAGTTAACAGGAAGGTGTATAGGCGCCTATTTTTATTTTATTTTTTTATTTTACCTTTATTTAACCAGGTAGGCAAGTTGAGAACAAGTTCTCATTTACAATTGCGACCTGGCCAAGATAAAGCAAAGCAGTTCGACAGATACAACGACACAGAGTTACACATGGAGTAAAACAAACATACAGTCAATAATACAGTATAAACAAGTCTATATACAATGTGAGCAAATGAGGTGAGAAGGGAGGTAAAGGCAAAAAAGGCCATGGTGGCAAAGTAAATACAATATAGCAAGTAAAACACTGGAATGGTAGTTTTGCAATGGAAGAATGTGCAAAGTAGAAATAAAAATAATGTGGTGCAAAGGAGCAAAATAAATAAATAAATTAAAATTAAATACAGTTGGGAAAGAGGTAGTTGTTTGGGCTAAATTATAGGTGGGCTATGTACAGGTGCAGTAATCTGTGAGCCGCTCTGACAGTTGGTGCTTAAAGCTAGTGAGGGAGATAAGTGTTTCCAGTTTCAGAGATTTTTGTAGTTCGTTCCAGTCATTGGCAGCAGAGAACTGGAAGGAGAGGCGGCTAAAGAAAGAATTGGTTTTGGGGGTGACTAGAGAGATATACCTGCTGGAGCGTGTGCTACAGGTGGGAGATGCTATGGTGACCAGCGAGCTGAGATAAGGGGGGACTTTACCTAGCAGGGTCTTGTAGATGACATGGAGCCAGTGGGTTTGGCGACGAGTATGAAGCGAGGGCCAGCCAACGAGAGCGTACAGGTCGCAATGGTGGGTAGTATATGGGGCTTTGGTGACAAAACGGATTGCACTGTGATAGACTGCATCCAATTTGTTGAGTAGGGTATTGGAGGCTATTTTGTAAATGACATCGCCAAAGTCGAGGATTGGTAGGATGGTCAGTTTTACAGGGTATGTTTGGCAGCATGAGTGAAGGATGCTTTGTTGCAAAATAGGAAGCCAATTCTAGATTTAACTTTGGATTGGAGATGTTTGATATGGGTCTGGAAGGAGAGTTTACAGTCTAACCAGACACCTAAGTATTTGTAGTTGTCCACGTATTCTAAGTCAGAGCCGTCCAGAGTAGTGATGTTGGACAGGCGGGTAGGTGCAGGTAGCGATCGGTTGAAGAGCATGCATTTAGTTTTACTTGTATTTAAGAGCAATTGGAGGCCACGGAAGGAGAGTTGTATGGCATTGAAGCTTGCCTGGAGGGTTGTTAACACAGTGTCCAAAGAAGGGCCGGAAGTATACAGAATGGTGTCGTCTGCGTAGAGGTGGATCAGAGACTCACCAGCAGCAAGAGCGACCTCATTGATGTATACAGAGAAGAGAGTCGGTCCAAGAATTGAACCTTGTGGCACCCCCATAGAGACTGCCAGAGGTCCGGACAGCAGACCCTCCGATTTGACACACTGAACTCTATCAGAAAAGTAGTTGGTGAACCAGGCGAGGCAATCATTTGAGAAACCAAGGCTGTCGAGTCTGCCGATGAGGATGTGGTGATTGACAGAGTCGAAAGCCTTGGCCAGATCAATGAATACGGCTGCACAGTAATGTTTCTTATCGATGGCGGTTAAGATATCGTTTAGGACCTTGAGCGTGGCTGAGGTGCACCCATGACCAGCTCTGAAACCAGATTGCATAGCAGAGAAGGTATGGTGAGATTCGAAATGGTCGGTAATCTGTTTGTTGACTTGGCTTTCGAAGACCTTAGAAAGGCACGGTAGGATAGATATAGGTCTGTAGCAGTTTGGGTCAAGAGTGTCCCCCTTTGAAGAGGGGGATGACCGCAGCTACTTTCCAATCTTTGGGAATCTCAGACGACACGAAAAAGAGAGGTTGAATAGGCTAGTAATAGGGGTGGCAACAATTTCGGCAGATAATTTTAGAAAGAAAGGGTCCAGATTGTCTAGCCCGGCTGATTTGTAGGGGTCCAGATTTTGCAGCTCTTTCAGAACATCAGCTGAATGGATTTGGGAGAAGGAGAAATGGGGAAGGCTTGGGCGAGTTGCTGTTGGGGGTGCAGTGCTGTTGACCGGGGTAGGAGTAGCCAGGTGGAAAGCATGGCCAGCCGTAGAAAAATGCTTATTGAAATTCTCAATTATGGTGGATTTATCAGTGGTGACAGTGTTTCCTATCTCCAGTCCTATTGAGGGAGCCCTTCCCTTGTGATGATTTTAAAGCTTACTTCATCGTTTGGACAAACCGTTCAGCGAGGCCGTTCGTTGCAGGGTGATACGGCACTGACTTGATGTGCTGAATTCCCTTTGCTTCCATGAATGACCGGAACTCTTCAGACACTAGTTGGGGGCCATTATCGCTAACGAGTTGCGTTGGCAAGCCGAAGCGACTGAAGATTGACCGTAGCTCTTCGATGGTTCTCTCCACTGAGGTGCTCTTCACCACTATGACCTCAGGCCATTTGCTGTGTGCGTCAACTACAACTAAGAACATACGATCCTCCAGTGGGCCCGCATAGTCTATGTGGACTCGCTGCCAAGGCTCCTCTGGGAAGTCCCATGGGTGTAGTGGCGCTAGCTGAGGCATGTTCCTCATCTTTTGACATGCAGAACATGACTTGACCTTGTCTTCGATAGCTGCGTCTTGACCTGGCCACCAAAAGTAGCTGCGTGCAATCTCCTTCATTCGTACCATGCCACAGTGCCCTGAATGGAGTTCTTCAAACACCTGCCTTCTCAGTGGCGGTGGTATGATGACTCGAAAAACAGATGTAACTGGGGCGTTCGTCACTTCCTTGAAGTAGAAGATTTCAGCCTGGGAGTGCTCAGTGTGTGCTACAGGTAAGGGAAGCCTTGAGAGGCCGTCTGCATTGCAGTGCTGCTCAGTCCTTCTGTACTTGATATCGTACTGGTGAGCAGATAACAATAATGCCCATCGCTGCATGAGGCTGGCTGCAAGTGACGGAATGCTGGTGTGGGGACCAAAGATGGAGGTGAGGGGTCTATGGTTCATCAGCAGTGTGAATCGTCGGCCAAAAAGAAACTGATGAAATTTCTTAACTCCAAGCACAATGGCGAGTGCTTCACGATCTATCTGTGCATAATTGCTCTCGGCTTTACTTATGGTCCGTGATGCGAAAGCAATTGGCCTTTCTTCACCTGATGGAATGATGTGTGAGACAACCGCACCAACGCCATAAGGCGATGCATCACATGACAACTGTAATGGCAAGTTGGGGTTGAAGTGGGTTAGGGCCTCTGACTGAGCTAAGGCTGTTTTCACTTTCTTTAAGGCCTCCTCACATCTGTTTGTCCACTTCCACTGCTTGGTTTTGTTCAAAAGTTCATGCAGTGGCTTTAACATGTTAGCTAGGTTTGGCACAAACTTTGCGTGGTATGTCAGTAGTCCTAAGAATGATCTCAGCTGACTCACATTCTGTGGGGGTGGAGCTTCAGCAACGGCCTTCACCTTCGATGGCGCCATGTGGAGCCCCGAACTGTCGATGACGTGGCCCAGGTACTCAACAGAGGATCGGAAAAACTTGCATTTGTCCTTCTGGACCCTCAAACCGTACTCCTCCAATCTCTGTAGTGTTCAGGTTTCTCAGGTGATCCTGCTCGTCTTTGCCGGTGATGAGTAGATCGAGGTAACATTGGACCCCGGTGAGCCCGCTCAGTATCTGGTCCATAGCTCTCTGAAACAAGGCCGGAGCTGAGGTGATTCCAAAAGGAAGCCTCCGGTACCTGTACAGTCCTTTGTGAGTCACTATGATCAACAGTTCTTGTGACTCTTGGTCCACATGCATCTGTAGATAGACTTATGTCAGGCCTATCTTACTGATTTTTTGTCCTCCAGCTAAACCAGAGAAAAGGTCGTCAATGAGGGGTAGTGGATATTTTTCTGCAGTCAAGACTGTGTTAATTGTGACTGAAATAACCACAGAGTGAGCCATTTTTGTTTATGACTGGAACAACAGGTGTAGCCCATTCAAAAACATTCACTGGATTCAATACTCCACTCTCGACTAGTCTGTTTAGCTCAATTTCAACTTTTGGTTTTATGACATATGGGACAGGTCTAGCTTTGAAGCATTTTGGCTTGCTGTCTGGTTTCATGGTCAGTTTATAACTGTTATGTCCTTCATACTGCCAAGTTCTCCTTTGAACACATCCGCATCTTTCCTCAATATCCCTTGTAGGTTTGTGTCCTCTTTTGCAGCCATGTGAATTTCCTGCCAGTTTAGTTTCATCTTTTCCAGCCATGTGCGTCCTAGCAATGCTGGATGGTTGCCTTTCACAATGTAGAGTGCTAGCTTTGCCTTCTGTTTGTTGAGCTCCACTGTAACAATCACGCTTCCTCTCACTGGAACAATCTCTCCGGTGTATGTTTTCAGCATCATCTTTCTGGGCTGTAGTGTGAGGTGATGTAGTTTCTCCTTGTATACAGCCTCAGACAGCAAAGATATGGTTGCTCCAGTGTCCACTTGCATCCGTACTGCATTTCCATCCAGTAGCGATGTCACCCAGTATCCATATCCATTGTCTGAAATGGACAAAACATGCAAAGATTCTTCCCCTTCAGACAGGGTATCACTTTGTTCATCCTCTGTGTGCTCCATTTTATGACCTTTCTTTTTGTACTCTCCTGAAGTCGCTTTTCCTTTGTTCAGTACTTTTGTTTGATTGCCTCTTTTTGTTTTTACATGCACGATTGATGTGACCATTTTTTCCACAACTTCTGCAGTCTGTCTTTGCACCAACGCTCCTCTGCTTGGTGACCTGGTTTCCCACAGCGATAGCATGGCTTGCCACCTCCTGCCTTGTTTTTTTAACTCCGTAGACACCTTATGCACTTGGGTCGATGCACTTAGCTGTTGTGCGTTTTTATTTGCCATTTCCATTGACGTACTCACTTCTATTGCTCTCTGCAATGTTAAGTTACTCTCTGCAATGTTAAGTTACTCTCAGTCAAAAGGCGTTTCTGAATTGCATGCCACACACTAACCTATCACATATAATGTCACTCATTGATCGCCCAAATTGACTGTTCAGATAACTGTTTCAATACAGCCACAAGCTGTGAGATTGATTGCCCCTCCTCTTGATTTCTCTTATGACACCTGAATCTCTCTGCCCATTATCAGTGGTTTGGGAGAATAATGTCCTTTTAAGGTAGCCACAATTTCATCATATGATGTATCACCAGGATTTTCAGGCATTACTAGGCTGCGCAGTAGATTGAATGTTTTTCCTTCCATAACAGTCACAAATATTGGCACAACGACTTCTGCTTTAATTCCATTTGCCAACACAAAGTACTCAAAACGTTCTGTGTAAGAACTCCATTGTTCCACAGAGTCATCAAATGTTCCTATATTTCCAACCAATGCAGGCATTTTCGGTTTATTTTTCTTTCTCACACTTTTCAGACGGTCCCTTACTCCCAGACGCATTTATTTATTTTAACTCACGCTGACTTCACTTTCTCCTGCAAGCGAAACTCTTCCTATCCCTCGAGGGTCTCGGTGCTGTGACATCAAAAGCTAGCTAGCATCACTCGACTGGCTAGCTCCACGTTTTGTCTGCGTCTTTCTACAGCGGAATTTATTTCTTTTTTAACTCAGACTTTCTGCCGAAGATAATGAGCATAAACGTGAGAACGTTTCTTCCTCGTCGCCAGTTTTGTTGTATAGTACACTGTATTACTTATACAACTAATATAAGGACAGGATATGAGACGCGAGTAGAAATTAACGTGGGCATTTATTAATGCGTTTCACACGAAGAACATTCCTTTAATGAGAGGCAAAATCAATAATCAATCAATGTATCACTTTTATTAAAAACGTATTATAATAAGGTGGCTGGTCACCCCAGCCACGCAGGTGAGAAGGAGTGAGAGCCTCCTGTACAAAGATTACAGGAGCTTTTACATAGTCAACCTACCCCATGCAAGCATCTGCAAAACATATCTCCCTATGTATGTGTGTGTGAGGGGAGATAACTGGGTGAAAAGGTTGCCTCAGTCTGTCGCAACTGAATGAGGACAACGGGCCAGAATGACAGGAAGTCACTCCAGACATACTTCCTCTAACAGTTGCTCAACGGATCCCCCAAGTTGGGCAAGCAAGCTCCTTTTACTTTCCGCCCAGATGATGTATGGTCATACTCGTCAACACACACACACAAAACATGAATCTTTCCCCCAGCAACAGGCTCCAAACAGAACAACAGCTCTATCACTGGTGTGAAGAATATAACACTTTGCCCTGTCTCCAGTTAAGCTAAGAGGAACCAGTTAATTTCTGTCTTTCACATTCCCCCCTTATAAAACCTTCAGTTAAAATATTTTTTTTAACAATAAAATGAAAAGAATAAAAGAGATAAAAACCCTTCTGGTGTTAGGCACTGCCATACATGGTAAATAACATCATTTGGGTTACTGAGTTTAATCCCTTTTTCTGCCATCAGCACAGTCTTCTCTACATCAAATAGTATTTAGGAAATGACCATTGACTCTGGGACCACGTCTTCCCTTTAAAACACTATCTGCAGTTGCCCCTCTTAAGACAATGTTTACAAATCAGGTCAATTTGTGCCCTGTGCTCAAGGTTTGGATCAATATCATCAAAAATGTATTTTAGTAATAGATATGGGTTGTTGGATTCTGGGTAAACTTTGAACATGGCTATACTAGAGACATGATAGATCAGAAGTAATATTATAGTATCTGCGTGGTGATAGAGAATGGTTGTTACATCAGAGTTCCTGGTTATCTGTAGGAGACAGATGGCTTTGGAATGTGCTGGGTGGATGGGAGGAAGTCACGGGAGTGCTATAGGTGATACAGGTGAATAGCTTTGGATTAGACATCAAGGGGATTGAGGTCAGGTCAGGTCACTTTAAGGGAGGCAGAACGGTTGATTACTCTATCACTTCCTGTCAAACCATAAAATATGTTAGGATTGGAGAGAAGGTGGAGTGTCTAAATTGGAGTACATACATACATACATACATTACATACACACATTACATAACATACATACATACATACATTACATACATAAATACATACGGTGGTGGAAACATGTGATGACTGAATGCAGCTGTAGCGACCCTTTGGGGAGAATTAAACTTTGTAAGCTTCTCTAGTGTCCGTTGAGTTATTGACTCTGAAAATAAGAACCTAACAAGGTCAAATAGATTAGGATCAGTTTGACTCTCAGGATCAGAGTTCAACCTCTCCATTCACCAGGGCATGCTGAAAATAGTGTCAACATCTTTAGTACACAACTTCTTTACCCATGTCACAATTAGCATAACATCAATTGAAACAATCAATCCATAATACATGAATTGCTTCACTCATACAGTTAACATACAAATCAATTGGTCAGTTTAAAAAAAATAATCATTCAGTTTACAAATCATAATCAAAACCCAATTAATTATCCAACCCAAAATTAAAATGCTTCAGTGATTCACATTTGTCCCAGTACTCAAAGTTAAAACCCCTCATTTTAGCACACATTGACACTGCGAGAATGTCATTTATATTAATGTTGTAGAGTTAAAATGGTTATTCGATCAAACCTCAAATTATTAGAATAGTACCCAACTCCGGACAGAACAACCAGGTTGAGGGTCAGTGGCCAAAACCCGCGAACAGGAATATTCCAAGTTCAGATCAAAGGGGGCAGTCAGATCGCTATGATCGCCAGGAACTTTACTTTTGGTGTCTATTTTTAATTGTTGCGCTACTGGTGCTGCGTGTTGATGTTAGGTAGGCAGCTACAGTAACTGAATGATGTTAACATCTTCGGGTTTTGTTTCATTAAATGTATTTTATTTAATCTGGGTGCTTGTGTCACCTACTAACACCCTGGTACTACCCGTAGCTCCCTTTTTCCTCAACCCGAGAAAACACAGAGAGAATGGTATGTGTTGCAGATTACTCCTTTGTAGAAGTCCATAACATTAAATAAATAAAACATCCCATGGTTAATGCTGTAGATATTGTTATAAGGGAGTGTGAGACTATTGAAACATGTAACTTTCAGAGTTTTATTGTTATTAATATAGTTTAGAGTGCTAAAAGTGCTGCTGTTTCTCTTTCTGTGACGCAGACGGTTAGCTGAACTGCCGACTGGTGCTGGCGTTGCATTATGGGAGATGTAGTTTGGTCCTCTACGGTCTGAATGGAATAGAGGTGATTTCACGTTGTAACTTATTTATGTTGCAGTGTTTTTGTACATGAGTTGTTGTATTTTTGTACTGTCAACACTGAAAGCACCTAGCAATGTATTGGGGATGTGAGACAGGATACGTGTTTTACCTTTCTTCATGCTCCTGTGTATAACAACTTGTCAGATGGTGCGTTGGAGACTGATGTATTCCTGTCCTGTCTTTTCACAATACTATTGCAGGTATGGTTCTATTGTCAAATAATTAAGATTATACATGATTTGTATTAAGGACTGGTTATTATTTTATAGTATACATTATGGCTTTATGTATGAGTGTGATTGTGTGAGTCTGAGAAAACACAGAGAGAAAGAACAACTTGTCAGATGGTGCATTGGAGACTGTTCCTGTCCTGTCTTTTCACATTACTATTGCAGATTAACATAAAAGCCTAAAAGACAGCCGTGGTGTCGCTCTTCATTTCTTGGTTCTCCTGTGGTACATAAGAAACCTGCTACATTAACATACAGTATAATTACCCATAATTATAGTATTCCCTTTCTGATCATGGTTATAATCACAGATCAGTATCCCAATGCATTCTTAATCTAAATGACTATAAATTTAGCAGTGTGTAAACCTCTACAATCAACTTGCTACCCCAAATTAAAGACAAGCCTAAATCAATTCTGGGCACAGTGGACCAACCCCCCTTCAGGCACTCAATCTTCTGGCGTATCTTCATAGTCTTCTTCAGAAATCTTCATACTTCAAGTGGATGGCCCATGAAACATTCAATTTCTTTGTCACACCTGGGCCGCTCCCACCTTTACCACCCATTTATCGTGACCATTTGCCAACCAGCATACCAGCAACATGAGAGAAGTTTTGTAACGGATCTCTCTCCATGCTTTCTCCATGTGGACTCCTGTCCCACTCCTGAGAAAAAAAGGATGAGAGAAAAGCAATTCATAGATTTGATAGGATACTGTACAATGGTAGCTGGACTCAGGTCTCGTGGTAGAAGTGGTTTTTACTCCCAATCACACTGTCAACTTCATCGCAGTGTCACAGGATCAGAAAGTTAGACCTCTAACCCATCAGGAGAATCCCAGCAATCCAGCAGACCCAATCTGGTGAGATTTGTATCGAAACAGAAGAACTCCTTCATGTATCACTCGATACACTCCTACATATCACTGTTTCCTCATTTTGACTCTATGTGAGTAATGTGTAAAAAAAAATATATATATATATTTTTTTTAAGAAAACAAAACAATTTCAAATGACAAAATCAAATTAGAATCACTACCCATAATAACTCCATAAAGATTTTTTTTTTGTAGCCATACAGTCATAGGAAAATAGACTTAATACAGCCTACCCTTATTCAAAGGCAACGCCCTCTCCTTCTTCCCGTTGGTCCGAATCACAAATAGGGCTATGAACCATAAACTTCATCATAATGATCCACATCTTCCTTTTGTGTGAACTCTCACTACAGGGAGAACTACAAGAAAGACACATGGCACAAATTGACAGACTTATCTCAGATGGTTAATGGAAGCGTTCTGCCAATCTAATCTTTACCTGAGAAAATTGTACTCGGGGAGACTGCTCCTCATATCTAAGGAAGAAGGTCTTCAATCTACTCTATCATAAAGGGCTAGCCTCTAGTGAGTGTACTGTAAATTAGGCAGAGAATGATGAGTGGTATGCCATATGGCCATGAGTTGAGTAAATTTAACTTAGTATTTCATCGTGCACGGCACATTAAAAGGAGTCTGAGGCACAGCCGTATCCTGAAGTTCACCTTACATAGCTTATATAAACATCCTGGTATCACAGATTCACTCAGTATTTTCATAACATTGGCTACTCGTGCAATCTCATAAGAAGCAATTACCAGAGGAGATAACTTGAATAATGTGGAACTTCAAACTGTAGGGGAGATATGGCTGGAAAAACAGGTGACGGAGACAGACATAATATCCTCCCTTATCCCTCTGCTCTCTCCCCACGCTGGCAAGGCCACTCCAGTGTTCCAAGTACAGAAAACACCTGTCTCCAAAGGGTCAGTTGTGAAGTAGGTCCTCTCTTCCCTGTGTGGAATCTGAAGGCTGATACCGCACCAAACATTCACAGCCGGAGCCTGAGAGGAAGATGGGAAAAGCAGTTATGCTCCATTAAAACTCCATGCTCTTGATGCCCACTCAGGCCTGTCTTTCTCTCTGAGGACAGACGGCAATCAGAGAAGTTGACTGCAGGTGCTCCATCAACTCCTTTACTACCACATGGCCTCTAGCCTGGGTTGGGTAGGCTACCAGTACCTGACTGTTTTTGCAGTCAACAAGTACAGAAAACTGGGGTGTGGACAGGCCTCTGTGGTCTCCAATAGAACATTGTCTATATTATTTTCCCTGATCCCCTTCTGGAATAGAGATGGAAGTCAAAGGTACAGCTGTGCATTACTACTAACCTCTGTTTTGCTTTGTAACCTCCTTATCCCATACCCACCACACATACACACAAACAAAGACGCAAACTAGAGGTCGACCGATTATGATTTTTCAACGCCGATACGGATTATTGGAGGACAAAAAAGCAGATACCGATTAATCAGCCGATTTATTTATTTATATATATATACACACACACACACACATATATGTAATACATATTATGGGCTTTTGGATGGGTGTTCCACATGTTGGTGGTATTTTTTTATTTAGCCGTTGCTGACCCCATGCTTACATCTTTATGACAAATAAGACACCTTGATTTCCCTGGTGCCAATTCCATGTAACAGTCCCACACTGGTGCTCTGCTTTTCTCTTCCATCTGTAAAACACACACACACAGCTCTTTTTAGATTCACTTATAATAAGGTTGTGTTTCGTGTAGGCTTACACCACCTTGCCAATTTTATAACTGTGTAGATATCCATAGGACAAGGTAACTGATTGGCCAAATATAAGCAAATAACTTTTTTTTCGTAGAGTGGATTTATGAAAATATTTTGACATACGTTACCTTATCCTAGTGAGATTTACACGGGTATCAAACCGCTGAGGCGGTTTAAGTCTGCACGAAACACTGACCTTATTTGTAGTAGATCAAGGCATTCTCTATGGAAGACATGAACGGTAAAATAACGAAATAACCCCTTTTCAAGTTCAGCCGCAGGTTATTACAGGAATTTTAACGCATAGACTATTTCTCTCTAAACCATATACCTTTGACTATTATGAGCCTGCTGCTGCCTACCACCCCTCAGTCAGACTGCTCTATCAAATCATAGACTTAACTATAATAAACACACAGAAATACAAGTCTTAGTTCAAATCCGGAAACTATCACCTCGAAAACAAAACGTTTATTCCGTTCTGTATTTTATCTAACGGGTGGCATCCATGAGTCTAAATATTCCTGTTAAATTGTACAACCTTCAATGTTATGTCATAATTACGTAAAATTCTGGCAAATTAGTTCGCAAAGAGCCAGGCAGCCCAAACTGTTGCAGAGACCCTGACTCTGTATGCAATGAACGCTAGAGAAGTGACACAATTTCACCTGGTTAATATTGCCTGCTAACCTGGATTTCTTTTAGCTAAATATGCAGGTTTAAAAATATATACTTGTGTATTGATTTTAAGAACGGCATTGATGTTTATGGTTAAGTACACATTGGAGCAACGACAGTCGTTGATTGATTGTTTTTTATAAGACAAGTTTAATGCTAGCTAGCAACTTACCTTGGCTTACTGCATTCGCGTAACAGGCAGGCTCCTCGTGGAGTGCAATGTAGTCAGGTCATTAGAGCGTTGGACTAGTCAACTGTAAGGTTGCAAGTTTGGATCCCCCGAGCTGACAAGGTAAAAATCTGTCGTTCTGCCCCTAAACGAGGCAGAATGTTCCTAGGCCGTCATTGAAAATAAGAATGTTCTTAACTTAAGGTATAGGGGGCAGCATTTTCACTTTTGGATAAAATGCGTGCCCAAATTCAACTTCCTGCTACTCATGCCAAGAATATAAGATGTGCATATTATTAGTAGATTCAGAGAGAAAACACTCTGAAGTTTCTAAAACTGTTTGAATCATGTCTGTGAGTATAACAGAACTTATGTAGCAGGCAAAACCCAGAGGACTAACCGTTCAGAATTTTTGTTTCGTTTTGAGGTCTGTGTTCAGTGCTGTTTTTTTCTGGATCAAACGCACCAAATAAATGGACATTTTGGATATATATGGATGGAATTAATTGAACAAAAGGACCAATTGTGATGTTTATGGGACATATCGGAGTGCCAACAAAAGAAGCTCGTCAAAGGTAAGGCATGTTTTATATTTTATTTCTGCGTTTTGTGTAGCGTCGCAGGGTTGAAATATGCTACTCTCTTTGTTTACTGTTGTGCTATCATCAGATAATAGCTTCTTATGCTTTCGCCGAAAAGCCTTTTTAAAATCTGACATGTTGGCTGGATTCACAACGAGTTTAGCTTTAATTTAGTATCTTACATGTGTGATTTAATGAAAGTTAGATTTTTATATCATTTGCATTTTCCCTGGCTTTTGGCCAAGTGGGACGCAAGCGTCCCCTATACCATAAGAAGTTAACTGACTTGATTAGTTAAATAAAGGTGTAAAAAAAAAAAATACTGATTTCCGATTGTTATGAAAACTTGAAATCGGTCCTAATTAATCGGCGTTCCGATTAATCGGTAGACCTCTAACACAAACCCTTAAAAGCGCATTGCTTAATTTTACCCACCAGGGGGAAAAGTGTGGTTGGTTAGAGCTATTTGCATGAGAGATCCTGTTATATTGAACTGGCTTCATATGACCCAGATTGGATGGACTGTGTTCCCTGGTCTCTATACACCAAGCCAGTTCACAGTAGATTGACCACTCCGATCAATGGATTTCACCTCAGCTTGAACGGAAAGCATATCATTATATTTGTTTTTAACTGAGGTCAAATATTTGCTATGGTTATGGGGAAGCATTTATGAAATTTTCCTGTGAGGGGAATCTGACCAGTGTGCGCCTCTTCCAATAATACTACGGATCCCTGAAATAACTGTAAAGCCTGACGTTAATTTCCTTGGTAAATATTTGTTAATCTTCTCAATTTGAGCTCTAAGGTTCCTGCAAATTCAGTATTTGACGAAGCATAATACAATTGTAGGATCTTAAATTTGATCACTCTTGTTGCTGAGAATTTTCCTGCACTGCAGGAATGAGATGAGCTTCGCAATGTACATAGATTCACAAAAAATATTAATAGTATTGGACTTTTAATGTAACCTAGTTTTGCCCAGCTAACTAATGGCCTAACCACCAATCAAGCAACATTATGGACTAAACATTCACCCAGTCCTCTGGGTTTCGGCCTGCTAAATAAGTTCTGTTATACTCACAGACATGATTCAAACAGTTTTTAGAAACCTCAGAGTGTTTTCTATCCAAATCTACTAATAATATGCATATCTTATATTCTGGGGATGAGTAGCAGGCAGTTGAATTTGGGCATGCATTTCATCCGGATGTGAAAATACTGCCCCCTGTCACCAAAAGTTAAGGTACAGTTTTTGTAGAACCGCATCTTCTCATACTTATAGGAGAAAAATCACATGATCATTAAGGTTACACTTTTACATTATCTCCATCAGAGATACATTCCTGTTACTGAAACATGGTATCGTACTTTAAGAGTTTTAAATGAAAATATGAGATAGTTAGAAAACTGAAATGGTTGTTATATGGTAGACCTAGTTTACATGTACATTCAAAAACCTTTCCAATAACAGTAGATGTCTAAATGTGTGCTGTGTTAATTAACACAGGTCAGGCAAGGTTTCCATAAAGGGTTGTTATTTATACAGAAGGTAACGTTTCACAGTTCCAATATTAGTGAATAAAGGTTAACTGCCACCTAGTGGTCAAAAACAAGCTATGCAAAAATACAGAGGACCCTCTCCATTTTGCTTGTATTCAACATGGTAAAAATTCTTAATGTTATACAGACAAAATAAAAATGACTGATGTACGAATTCACAGTACAGTTAAATAAGATTTTCACTTAAGCATACAGGCTGTGGAAAAATGAGTCAACAACATTAAGTTCCAACTGTCATATTTGCAAGTGTGATATCCCCATTGTTATCTTTGGCAGTGTTCTTTTTGTCCTTAAGAATCTTGGACATGAGCTTCTCATAGAACCATTGAATATCCTGTGTGTCCTCCGGCCACTGCAGGTACTCCCTCTTCTGGGCAAAGGTCCTAATGCCTTCATGTTTCATCAGTCTGTAATGGGGGACATTCCCCACGACCACCATGATGAGAACATCTCTGAGCTCCTCCAGCATCCTGCTCTGAGCCAGGGTAAAGGCCTCCAGGCACCAGCCGTCCTTGAGGAACTCTTTAGAGACGATACAAACTGTCTTCCTGCTCCCCCATATGGCGTCCCTAATATTGAACAGGTGATCTTCACCTGGGATGAAGTCTCTGACCTCGAAGCAGCAGCGGAGGACGTTTCGCTCCGCGAACTGAGAGTCTAGTCTGTTCAACAGGGCGGTTTCTACCCACTTGTAGTCGTTGTTGCTGAAGCATAAGTAAGCGTTGTACCGAGGCCCATCAGCAGAAGGATCCCTCCTAGGGCCCTCAAGGATCCTGGCGGTCAACTATTTGTAAACTTTGAAGAGGAATCCACGGAGACGAGCAAAAACGATTGATCCGAACTTGATCAGGATGATGAGCGCTGTGCAGCCGATGAAGAGCGAGAGCCTCAGCTCCTGAACCAGCCTCTTATCATCCTCCTCACACGATTTGACTGAGCTGTAATTCAACAGGCTGATGCCATGGAGATCTGAAGGAAACTCACAGCTGATTTCATTCATGTCAGGAAAAGTCACGTTTGTCCCTTTCAGCCATGTCAGAAAGGCCACACTCACAGTGAAATTGATTCCTATACAGGTTGATCCAGCTGAGAGAATGGAAAGCTTCTGGGTCAGGAGAGGCCAGGAAATTGTAACAGAGGTCAACTGTTTTGAGACTCTCTGGAAAAATGTTTGAGGTATGTGAGTGAGTTGAAGTGAAGAGCCATCTCTTTCATAGAGATGAGGCCTTTAAATATACCATCTGGGAGAGCCTGCAGGGAGTTAAAGCTTAAATCCAGACTTAAAAGCTTGCCAAGATTTTCAAATACATGCATATACTCTCCCCGTTTCACTCAACTTTGAACATAAATCCAATGACATGGTGCCATTTTTCGTTGATTTCACGTTGAATTCACGTTGAATTCACGTTCGTTGACAGCTCAACCAAATGTAAATCAAAAATAGACATCGAAATGATGTCTGTGCCCAGTGGGATGAGAGCATTGGGCAATTCAATTAGGGCTTCAATTGATTTGATTTGGCATAACTCTTATCATATGAGTAAAAAGGGGTATCCTGACTTTTTAGGTAAACAGCTGAGTGATCGGGTTCGAGAAATGTAACCATTGATGGAACAAGGACTGACCATCTGAGAGTTTTGACGCTCTACAATTTTACTTTACAATTACAGTGTTTGCAAACAATTGAGTTAGACAAGCTTACATGTTGGGTTATGATGGGGTTAGTTAGACATAAGCTCGTGAGGCATGTATTCATTATATTTTTCAAGAATCAGAAAATGGATGTAGGCCTACCAATCCTAGATTCCCCCTTTAAATGTACTTCTCTAGAGGCTGCAATTCTGGGACATTTTATAAAGTTGCCATCCAAAGAACTGTGATGTGTTAATTGACTCCAAGATGACAGCAATTGTTCATGTCTGGTGCTTCAATGCGTATTGGTGTCTTTGCATTGTAACCATTCACGTCTATAATTTACGGTCTAATTTGTTATAGTCGACATACGACCCCCCAAAACAATAGTCTGGGTACCAGTCTTTTTAGCTAACATTCCACAATTGACACTTGTGTTGGCACAGGAGTAGTAAGGATTGGAACGTTAACTAAAAAGACTGGTAATAGCTAAACTGAGACGGCAACCAGGCTACCATTTTTTCTTCTTCTGATATATCAACTATTGGCTGACACAATAATGCAATTATTATAGTAGGCCTAAACAGTAAGTTAAAGGTAAAAGTTGTGTTAACTGAAGTCATGCGCGCGCTGATAACCCAAATATGCGTCGAGCTGGTGAGTATGTTTATGGGATAGGTTACACCCCTCTCAGATAAGTCAAGCACTGAGCGAGTCCGTTTAGCATGGCCCGGTGCCCCGTGTAGGTGGAGATTTTATTTTACGACTAATGGAACGAATCCCCCTACTGTTTTTCATAAATTCCTCCCCAGAAACGGGGAGGATCTAACTGCAGACATCATCTCTCAGGCCCCCCGCTATACTGCCACCTACTGGTGGGAATAGTTTATAGACATCATCTCTTAGGCCCTTAATCTTTCAGGCCCCTCTCCAATTCCAGGGGCCTCATTTATAAACGTTGTTTATGCATAAAATCTGCCCCTAAAACATGCGTGGGCCAGTTTCATGCAAAAGTGGGAGTCTATTTCCTATGATGTATTTCATTTCCATCATCATTGCAGAATAAATTCCTCACCTTTACTGACTGATGGTTTCATATGAGCTAAATAGCCAACAACAAGTTGGCCAAGGAAGGCCATTCGTCCCATCTCTCATTTAATTGGACCCACTTCACAGTAGTAAATTGATAAGTTATTTCAAGTATTTTGCTCTATTTGACCCAGTCCGAAGCGCAGTTAATGGTAGAACAGATGGTTCACCTTTTCCAATGACTTTTGAAGGCTACGTTGAAATACTATAATGTCACATTTCTCGAGTAGACAATATTTCCTTTATAAACATAGATAAATATAATACATAATACATACAGTGCATTCAGAAAGTATTCAGACCCCTTCCCTTTACAACATTTTGTTATGTTACAGCCTTATTCTGTAAAATGGATTATTTATTTTCCCTCATCAATCTACACACAATACCCCATGATGAAAAAGCGAAAACAGGTTTTTAGAAATGTTTGCAAATGTAAAAAAACAACAGAAATACCTAATTTACATAAGTATTCAGACCCTTTGCTATGAGACTCGAAGTTGAGCTGAGGTGCATCCTGTTTCCATTGATCATCCTTGAGATGTTTGTACAACTTGATTGGTGTCCACCTGTGGATTGGAGTCCACCTGTGAATCATGTAATAACCAAAAAAGGGTTAAACAAATTGAAATATATTATAGCCACCCTTTTCCTTGATGACAGCTTTGCACACTCTTGGCATTCTCTCAAACAGCGTCACCTGGAATGCTTTCCCAACAGTCTTGGAAGGACTTTCCACATATACTGAGCACTTGTTGGCTGCTTTTCCTTCACTCTGCGGTCCATCTCATCCCAAACCATCTCAATTGGGTTGAGGTCGGGTGATTGTGGAGGCCAAGTCATCTGATGCAGCACTCCAGCACTCTCCTTCTTGGTCAAATAGCCCTTACACAGCCTGGAGGCATGTTGCGTCCTTGTCCTGTTGAAAAACAAATGATAGTCCCACTAAGTGCACACCAGATGGAATGGCATATCGCTGCAGAATGCTGTGGTAGCCATGCTGGTTAAGTGTGCCATGAATCACTGACAGTGTCTCCAGCAAAGCACCCCCACACCACCATCATATCTCCTCCTCAATGTTTCACGGTGTAAACCACACATGCAGAGATCATTAGTTCACCTACTCTGCGTCTCACAAAGACAAGGCGGTTGGATCCAAAAATCTCAAATTTAGTCAGACCAAAGGACAGATTTCCATCGGTCAATTGTCCATTGCTCGTGTTTCTTGGCCCAAGCAAGTTTCTTATTATTATTGGTGTCCTTTAGTAGTGGTTTCTTTGCAGTAATTCGACCATGAAGGCCTGATTCACGCAGTCTCCTCTGAACAGTTGATGTTGCGATGTGTGTGTTACTTGAACTCTGTGAAGCATTTATTTGGGCTGCATTTTCTGAGGCTGGTAACTCTAATGAACTTATCCTCTGCAGCAGAGGTAACTCTGGGTCTTCCTTTCCTGTGGTGGTCCTCATGAGAGCCAGTTTCATCATAGCACTTGATGGTTTTTGCGACTGCACTTGAGGAAGTTCTTGAAAATGTCTGCATTGACTGACCTTCATGTTTTAAAGTCATGTTGGACTGTAATTTGTCTTTGCTTATTTGAGTTGTTCTTGTCTAAATATGGATTTGGTCTTTTACCAAATAGGTTGAGAGAATGGCAAGCTGTCATCAAGGCAAAGGGTGGCTACTTTGGAAAATCTCAAATATAAAATATATGTTGATTTGTTTAACACTTTTTTAGTTACTACATGATTCCACATGTGTTATTTCATAGTTTTGATGTCTTCACTGTTATTTTACAATGTAGAAAATAGTAAAAATAAAGAAAAAAAAACACTGAATGAGTAGGTGTGTCCACATTTTTGACTGGCACTGTACATTTTAAGCTAAAACATTGCACATTAATTATACTACAATGTTGGCATAGCCTAAATGAAAAACTTGGATAATTTTATTTCCCTTTTGACCCACATTTGAAACGCATTGACAAAATAGGAAACCAGAATATCAAGTGTGAGTTAAACACAAGCATTAAGATCCCCTCAACAAAGCATGCAATCTGTAATACTATGCTAACATTCATTTAGTCATTTTCATTCAACACCGAAAGCTCGTCAGAGTATAGTCATATCATCGACGGGTCCTGGCGTCGGAGAGGGGCCTGAGAGATTATCTCTAAACTTGTCCCACCAGTAGGTGGCAGTATAGAGAGTGGCCTAGGGGAATTGCCACAGGAAGATGTTTTGAGTAGGAAGTGCTGAGTGAGAGGGTTGGAAAAAAATCCCCTTCATAATAAAGTATTTGCAGGCTAACAATAAAATACAATTCCTAATGTGATGAGTACACTAAGCATAGGACAATATTCGGCAACTGAAGTAAATAGAAATACATTTGCCAAAATACATTTTTTACTCCTGACTATACAGAAATAAGTGAAATACATTCACATACTTCACCAGAGACCATGATTTAGCCACAGAGCAGCATTAGCTTATTTTAAAGCTGTGAATTGGTTCAAATCACAAGCGTGTAGATCTATATACCGAGTTGGGAAGCCAGCAATTTGAGTAGCTCTCGTGGCATTAGGCCTAGTTGATTATTGAGATGTGGCTGTTAGTGAAGATAATGTGTCTTGAATATAATTGCAAATGTTGAGACAAGAAGGGGAGAGGTGTGTGACAAAGATATTGGTATGTCTCTCTTCAAAATACGCTCAGCTCTCCAGAATGAGCAGAGCTGTCTCCCGCCAATTCTTGCTCATTCATTGTTTTATTGTGTTAATTCTTTGCCTTTTGATGGTTTATTTTTTAGACATTCCACATTATGAATGTCACCAGTTGTAAATTTACCGTTAATTCCTATCATTTGGTTGCATTAATGTCTGTTAATTTCTGTTAATGCATGGATTAATCAGGCCTACAGCCATTTACCATTCTCACAACCTGCTACACTTGTGAATAACACATTTGGTTTATTTCATACCATCATTTACAAGCGTTGTCAATTTTTTCATTGTATTTTGTTTGGGACCTCCATGTGAGCAATGAGCATGTGTCTGGTTTCTCTGTCCTTTTAATGTTGACGGAGCATGCGTGCCTGTGCACGCATAGATATAAGCTAACTGTCCTCCTGCGCACAAATGTAGGTATGTGCCCATTTGGGGATTTGTCTGATTTCTGAGTGTCTTAACTCGCCACCACAAGCTGAGCTTCTCAGTCATTTTGTCTTCACCTCACACAGTAAGTCAAATAATTGTATTTTTCTAATACTTTGTGAATGATAATAGTTCCTCATAGCATATGAAAAATCTCTCCCCCTCCCCCCAATAATCACCATGCCTCAGTGTGAGAGAGCAAAATGTAATGCTCTGAAGATCCCATACAGTGAGTGCCTTAAGAAAGTATTAATACCAATTGACTTTTTATACATTTTCTTGTGTTACAGCCTGAATTCAAAGTGAATTAAATAAAAGAAACATCTCACCCATCTACATACACAGACTCGGCTATTTCAGCCACACCCGTTGCTGACAGGTGTATAAAATAAACCACACAGTCATGCAATCTCCACAGACAAACATTGGCAGTAGAATGGCCCGTACCAAAAAGTTCAGTGACTTTCGATGTGGCACCGTCATAGGATGCCACTTTAGGTAGTCTAGTGGTTCGAGTGTTGGGCCATTAACCGAAAGGGTGCTGGATTGAATTGGATTGACAAGGTAAAAATCTGTTGTTCTGCCCCTGAGCAAGGCAGTTAACCCACTGTTTCCCGGACGCCAAAGACTTGGATGTTGATTACTGATTCAGAGGGGTTGGGTTAAATACGGAAGAGGTTTTCCTCTAGGATTTTGCCTGTACTTAGCTCCATTCCGTTTCTTTTTTTATCCTGAAATACTCCTCAGTCCTTAACAATTACAAGCATGGCCATAACATATTGCACCCACCACTATGCTTGAAAACATGGAGAGTGGTACTCAGTAATGTGTTGTATTGTATTTGCCCCAAACCTTGTATTCAGGACAAAAAGTGAATTGCTTTGTCACATTTTTTACAGTATTTCTTTAATGCCTTATTGTTTTGGAATATTTGTATTCTTCTTTTCAATCTGTCAGTTAGGTTAGTATTGTGGAGTAACTGCAATGTTGGCCTCATGGTGAAATCCGTGAGCGGTTTCCTTCCTTTCCGGAGTTAGGAAGGACGCCTGTATCTTTGTAGTGACTGGGTGTATTGATACAACATCCAAAATGTACAGCAAAGATGGGAAAATCATACTGTAAACTATATTACAGCATCACAGCTGTAAAGCAAAATCACAGTATTAAACTGGCAACTCTGGTGCCAGTATAACGCTGTAAATATGCAGGGAAATACCTACAGTAATATACAATTGTTTTACAGTACTAAGCAGCATTGCAGGTTGTCTTTAGAAGCTCCTTGAAATGTAATATTGTAAGAAAAACAATATGTGAAGAAATATACGTGAACATAACATGAATTTCACATGAAATGCACAATAACCACAAAGAACAACATTTGAAAAGAGCAATACAACTCCAGATAGCAGGGGAGAGAAAGAGAGGAACAGAGAGAGATACAGTGATAAGAACATTGACAAATACTGGCCAATAATGTACTTCACCATACACACACCAAAACATCAGAATAGGTCATTCTTGAAAATACAGGATTATGTAAGCAAAAAATTAAATCTAGCCTCCCGGGTGCCACCAGAGACCCTGGGTTCGCGCCCAGGCTCTGTCGTAACCGGCTGCGACCAGGAGGTGCACAATTGGCCTAGCGTCATCCGGGTTAGGGAGGGCTTGGCTGGTAGGGATATCCTTGTCTCATCGCGCACCAGCTACTCCTGTGGCTGGCCGGCGCTAACCAGGGTTGCCAGGTGCACGGTGTTTCCTCCGACACGTTGGTGCGGAGGAAACACTATTACTACTATTACTATCACTACTACTATTACTATTACTATAACTACTACTATTACTATCACTACTACTATTAAAATGACTACTACTATTACTATTACCATGACTACTATCACTACTACTACTATTACTATTACTATCACTACTACTATTACTATGACTACTACTACTATTACTATCACTACTACTATTACTATCACTATTACTATTACTCTGACTACTACTATTACTATCACTATTACTATTACTATGACTACTACTATTACTATGACTACTACTACTACTATCACTATTACTATTACTATGACTACTACTATTACTATGACTACTACTATTACTATCACTACTACTATTACTGTTACTACTACTATTACTATCACTATTACTATTACTATCACTATTACTATTACTATGACTACTACTATTACTATCACTATTA
The DNA here is from genome assembly GCF_018296145.1 of Oncorhynchus tshawytscha. Lineage (NCBI taxonomy): Eukaryota > Metazoa > Chordata > Actinopteri > Salmoniformes > Salmonidae > Oncorhynchus > Oncorhynchus tshawytscha. The sequence goes on along the minus strand of NC_056433.1, from coordinate 25,789,352 downwards.
CTATTACTATGACTACTACTACTACTACTATTACTATCACTACTACTATTATTATGACTACTACTATTACTATCACTATTACTATTACTATCACTATTACTATTACTATCACTATTACTTACTATTACTACCACTATTACTATTACTATCACTATTACTATTACTATTACTATTGCTATCACTATTACTATCACTATTACTATTACTATCACTATTACTATCACTATTACTATCACTATTACTATCACTATTACTATTACTATTACTATTACTATCACTATTACTATTACTATTACTATTACTATCACTATTACTATTACTATCACTATTACTATCACTATCGCTATTACTATTACTATCACTATTACTATTACTATTACTATCACTATTACTATCACTATTACTATCACTATTGCTATTACTATCACTATTACTATCACTATTACTATTACTATCACTATTACTATCACTATTACTATCACTATTGCTATTACTGTCACTATTACTATTACTATTACTATTACTATCACTATTACTATTACTATTACTATCACTATTACTATTACTATCACTATTACTATTACTATCACTATTACTATCACTATTACTATCACTATTGCTATTACTGTCACTATTACTATCACTATTACTATTACTATCACTATTACTATCATTATTACTATCACTATTACTCACTGGGTAAAAAGGCAGATGACAACAGACAAATAAAGTTTGTGTTCATCAGGTGTGTCTGTTTGTGTACTTATGTGTTGGAATGTTTTACACTCGAACTCCTTCAGGTCTGCGAGAAAGTGTCTAACATGTGGGTTAATTGCCAACGGCTTCCTCTGAACGACCTTTCTGGTCTTGCGGCTCACTCCTGCTTTCGCTGTGCATTTGGTTCCTTCAGGGTTTGCTCAAGCCAGGAACCTGCACAACCCAACATAGAATATATTAAATCAGTTGAGGCATTGAAAAAATAACAATAAGAAATGTCATTGCAATGTAACTAACAAATGCTAAATGTAAGTGTTGGATCAATGAATGTTCAATGCTTACCTCTGTATCAGCCCCAAGGTTGCAGAGGCCAACTCCTGGTATTCTATGTTAAAAACATAGAAGGTGCTGAAGAGCACAAAGGGCAGCAGCAAAGTTGGACTCACTGTCCAAATCACAGACCACTCTCCCCTCGATCGACGCCATTCATTTTGAGGAATATAATAGAGTATTTCCTGAAATACACAAAAGTGTGTGTGTTAGTGTATACCTACTAGATATCTCTAGATAGGTACCACAATACTATATATTTCTGTTCCACCTTAAATCAAATAAATGTATTGCCAAGCATGATCAGCCTTAGTGTGTCTGGCAAAGGAATTTGCGCCTCAGCATCAACCCGAGTTGCAATGATCTAAAATCACAAAACCTACATATTAAAAAAAATTCAAATGATGTGTAATAGTATAATAAAACCATTAATCATATAAACATTATAAATATAAAAACACTATTCCTTACATCTTCCAAGAGGAACTGAGATTCGTCCTTCTCTTTGAAGTGGGTCATCAACAGAAGAATGGCAGCAGTGTCTGTTAGATCGTCATTGCCTCTGATGTTCATTCAGCAGGCGCTGGATCTCTCTCCTCAGCTTGGTCTTTTGGCTTTTAAAAAAGTTGACAATTCTCTTACCCTTGTTCAGGAGAGCTTGAGTCAGGCGACTGTCAATCACGATGCCAGTGGGGGTATTGAAGTGGTCGCAGAGCCATAACTTGGTGAAAAGCAAAGGCCACTGTTCCTGGAGGTCACTGACGCTTGGAGGAGGACAAGTGTCCTATCCATTGTTACAGATCCTATCCATTCTTAATTTTCTTTTTTTTTAATTCAATGAAAAACTCTGTTAGGCTATGCGCTGCACTCCATACCAGCACAAGAGGACAAACAAACAATTTACAGAAACATTTGTATATTTTTGTACTTCTATGTCTTTTTGTAATTTCTGTCCCCTTTATTGCATATGCCTCGCTCCCTCATAGCATCCATTTATTTTGAGGGCAAACAAATATACTATTTACAAAACCTTTTTAACCTTGTGTGTGTGCGTACACTCTTAGAAAAAAGGGTTCCGAAAGGGTTCTTTGGCTGTCCCCATAGGAGAACCCTTTTTGGTTCCAGGTAGAACCCTCTATGGAAAGGGTTCTACATGGAACCCAGAAGAGTTCTACCTGGAACCAAAACGGTTATACGTGTATCTGGAATCAAAAAGGGATCTTCAAAGGGTTCTCATATGGGGACAGCCAAATAACCATTTTAGGTTCTAGATAGCACCTTTTTTCATAACAATTACATAAATATATTACATTTATCAATCAAGATCACACCTCTTTGGTTGAAAGACTGAAGCAATTCCCGGCACTATATTGAGTCAAATGGTCTTTTAAGTCCTGCGGGCTGAACATATTCAAGGTCTTTAATATTCTCCACTCCAAAATTTGCCCTCAGATGCTCCGACAAAGATCTCACCGTCTCGGTCTCCAACTCGGGCATTTGGTATTTATTGCATCTTGAAGACCCTCTATGCCTACACTGGTTTAAGGAGAACTCACTGAGTGATGCAAGGAAACAACAGAGAAACCTAACACTTTATAAACTGGTAATGGGTAATAATCACTCAGACTATCTGCATTAACACACATAATTAATCAGAGAATCTGGTATAAAATTAACCCTGAGATCAACCAGTGACACAGACTGATACACGCCAACAATTAAATAGACCTGTGACCAGAATCACTGACATCTTTCCAAATGTGTATGTTTTTACTTTGTATACCAGTTTAGACACCTCTGCAATGCTTTGCTTTGTGAACCCTCTTGACTGTACAGCTCTCTGAATGGCGTTGTTATATAATTGCTCCTCAAATTAATTAATGACACCAACAACTTCAATGCTATGTGGAAACAATTGGTCGCTGCATAAGTAAGACTTGAGTAACTGGTGCCTCTCAGACAAGTTTTCTGGCACACTCCTTGAAGTAGGAGTGCTTGCTCTCAAACCTCAGTGTCCACAAACGAATGAGTTGCCCAAGTGTAACAGGTAGTGATGCTTGGTGCAAGGGCACTCTACCCCACAAGCAAAACTGTAGTAGCCACATTTCTATGTTTTTTTGCATGAGTAATGAATGCTTTAATATTTAGGAAACAGAAATTGCAGGATTTACACCTGTACATTCCCAATAAAGCTACTTCCAGCTACCAGCCAGCCTGCAATATGAAAATTACACAACCCCAGCCACCAAATTGCATGCACACACCAAAAGAGCTATCAAGCTATATGCTACCATGCAACTCGTGCCAACCACACAATCTCCCCCCAAAAATGTATAGACTACAACGCTAAATAAAATATCAGTCTGTGCCTGATGTTTCAGATATCATTAATTTAATGTTGCCTAATTAATAGTTGGATAAGGATAATTTCTTAAAGATTAGCAAAAGCACAAGGAAAATTCAACTCACGAGGGAAAATGCCACGACCATCGCCCTGAATAATGCTAGCAAGCTAACAACACAATCTGAAGAAAATTAAATAAAAGATAACTTTAATATCTTGCAGGGCAAAATATCAGTCTGTGACTGTTGTTGCTGAATTAATTAATTTAAAAAAATGTATTTGTTATTTTACCAGGTAAATTGACTGAGAACACATTATCATTTACAGCCACAACCTGGGGAATAGTTACAGGGAGAGGAGGGGGATGAATGAGCCAATTGTAAACTGGGGATTATTGGGTGACCGTGATGGTTTGAGGGCCAGATTAAGAATTTAGCCAGGACACCGGGGTTAACACCCCTACTCTTACAATAAGTGCCATAGGATTTTTAATGACCTCAGAGAGTCAGGACACCTGTTTAAATCAAATCAAATCAAATCAAATCAAATTTTATTTGTCACATACACATGGTTAGCAGATGTTAATGCGAGTGTAGCGAAATGCTTGTGCTTCTAGTTCCGACAATGCAGTAATAACGAACAAGTAATCTAACTAACAATTCCAAAAAACTACTGTCTTATACACAGTGTAAGGGGATAAAGAATATGTACATAAGGATATATGAATGAGTGATGGTACAGGGCAGCATAGGCAAGATACAGTAGATGGTATCGAGTACAGTATATACATATGAGATGAGTATGTAAACAAAGTGGCATAGTTAAAGTGGCTAGTGATACATGTATTACATAAGGATGCAGTCGATGATATAGAGTACAGTATATACGTATGCATAATGTAGGGTAAGTAACATTATATAAGGTAGCATTGTTTAAAGTGGCTAGTGATATATTTACATCATTTCCCATCAATTCCCATTATTAAAGTGGCTGGGGTTGAGGCAGTGTCAGTGTGTTGGCAGCAGCCACTCAATGTTAGTGGTGGCTGTTTAACAGTCTGATGGCCTTGAGATAGAAGCTGTTTTTCAGTCTCTTGGTCCCAGCTTTGATGCACCTGTACTGACCTTGCCTTCTGGATGATAGCAGGGTGAACAGGCAGTGGCTCAGGTGGTTGATGTCCTTGATGATCTTTATGGCCTTCCTGTAACATCGGGTGGTGTAGGTGTCCTGGAGGGCAGGTAGTTTGCCCCCGGTGATGCGTTGTGCAGACCTCACTACCCTCTGGAGAGCCTTATGGTTGAGGGCGGAGCAGTTGCCGTACCAGGCGGTGATACAGCCCGCCAGGATGCTCTCGATTGTGCATCTGTTTACCATCCTAGCCGAAAGACAACACCCTACACAGGGTAGTGTCCCCAATCACTGCCCTGGGGTATTGGGATATTTTTCCAACCAGAGGAAAGAGTGCCTCCTACTGGCCCTCCAACACCACTTCCAGCAGCATCTGGTCTCCCATCCAGGGACTGACCAGGACCAACCCTGCTTAGCTTCAGAAGCAAGCCAGCAGTGGTATGCAGGGTGACATCCTGCTGACTACTAATGGACTAATGGACTAAGGATAACAAAAGGATAACAAAAGCAGTGAGAATATTCCACTACACTTTTGCTAAATCACACATACCCCGAAACTGAATATAGCTAATGCTAACTAGATATATTTAGACTTAGAGAAAGGTGTCCAAAGGAGTTCGCCATCTCGGAGCTATAGCTAACGTTAGCAAGCACCATTCCCCATCTGAGACACCTCTCATTCCAACTACAGAATCACCCCAAAAGTATACATCCCAAGTCAAAATGCCAGCCCATGCCTGCTGACAAACTAAAGATGCATTCGACATAGCTAAACTCTCGCTCCCTCCCTAGACGAACAGGAATTGTAACTTAAAAAAATAATAATAATAAATTCCGATTTGTATTATTGACAAAGTGACAATCATTTTGATTAATAAAACGTTATTATTGAAATGAAACTGTTCCATGAAAATGTGCATACGAAAATCATAACTGGCATGCAGATCGGTAGAAATTGTAAGATATATTTTAAGTTTCCCCAAACTTGAAACTAACAAAATGTAAACTCACATGCCGCCTAGGAATAGACCGTTGAGAACATAGCACACGTTTCTTATACTACATAATGACAACGTGTGTGTGTGTGTGAGTGTGTGTGTGTGTGTGTGTGTGTGTGTGTGTGTGTGTGTGTGTGTGTGTGTGAGTGAGTGAGTGAGTGAGTGAGTGGTGAGTGAGTGAGTGAGTGAGTGAGTGAGTGAGTGAGTGAGTGAGTGAGTGAGTGAGTGAGAGAGAGAGAGAACAAGAGGAGTGTTGTATCTAAGATTGTGTATATTAAAACTGAGCACAAAAGGACAGCTATGTGATCCATCGCGGAGAAAAGCGCTCAACTTGTTCCAACACCAGTGGGTGGAAAGCACCACTTGCTGGGCCACACCCAGCACTTTGTTGCTTGCTAGACTAGAGGGCTAGTACGCCTGTGTTTGACATGGGCAGGAGCAGGCCTCCGAGCCGAGGGAGAGAGAATGTCATGTTCCTTATTTGATATTAGTCCCATTCCCTTTTCGCCAAGTTTAGAATTCTAAACTAATAGAAAATAGAAGTTTAAAAAAATTATGAGCACTGCTCTAGATCACTTGATATCCACCACAAGAGGGAGAGAAGAGGGCGCAAGAGAGAGGGGAGACCAACAGAGAGGGAGAGAGAGAGACCCGACTTAACTCAAACTAAACCGTTTATCCTACAGCAGAGCGTGTCCGACTCAAAACCCCTACAACTGACTAGATAAGAGCATACTGCTTAGAAAACAGAACTGAGAGCTCTCCATGCAGGATGGGGCCCATATATAAATATCCCCCCAAAAATGTAATCTCCCCTACTTCAATTCTATTATCATTTATTTCAATAATGCAACAGAAAATGGTTTAATAGTTTTTTATTGCAACACAAATTCTTGCAGTTTTACCATATGCACACCTCCAGCACCTGTACTTTCGGCTATGCCTGAGAGATGATGGGCCTGAAAGACATGATTTCTAAACATGCCCCACCAGTACGTGGCAGTATAGAGAGGGCCCTGAGAGATGGGCTTGAGAGATTATGTCTGCAGTTAGTCTCTATTGGAAACCAACTGACTCTTTCAAATCCAACCATGTTTGAGAATGAAGTATATCAGGTCCTCTTACTTCTACGGACTTTAAGTTGTTTTTATAGTCCAGTGGTTTTACAGTTTCAAACCGTCCTCTTGAAAGACAGTCTGCGGATCCGTAGGTAACCGTCCTTTCAGCCCTGTTCTGCCTGTCTCTCCACCATCAAAATGAGATTTTTGTTAGCATTTTAGCTAACGCTAACCCTAACACTTTTTCTAACCCTTAACCTAATTTTCATAACTTGCTACGTTAATTCTCATAACCTAATGCGTAAATTCTAACCTGCTACGAAAAGTACATTCTTACATAAAACCTCTCCTCCTGGATCTCCTGGATAGAGCTGTATCAAGTTGTTTGCAAGATTACATTGTTATTACACATTATGCTAATTAAATGTGTATAATCAGGGGAATTCTCCTTCTGTCTCAATAGTCTACTCCATATAGTCTAGGAGACTAGTCCATAGTCCAATAGCCTACGGCTGCGCTACTGTAGGCCAAATACAATCAGGGGTGAAATAGGTTGATCTTAGAGGGATTCTTCCAATCACCCTCTCAGATCACCGGGCTTTCAGCTCAAAACGTTACAATTTAGGCCTACATGCCAATTGTTATTCCAATTACAGTCCAAAATGGTCAAGTCTTGTTATTTCAATCATATTAGACTCTCAGAACAAAATAACATTAATCCTAACTAAAAAAGAAGGAAGGTTTGTAATAGCAATGTATTTGAGAGCAGGAGAGCAAATGATCTGAATTGCAATTGTGACAAAATCTTAATCCTGCACACTAAAAAAATCTGGAATAATAGGTTATAGAGAGAATACATTGAATTCATGAAATAAAGCAGACTATTATTCGATAAGGTTAAATAAGCATAATTAAATAGCAGTCTCTTTAATAGTCCCACAAGGGGTCACACTTTTGAAAAGATTGGGATTTTATTTGCACAAAATGAAAATAAAGATGTTATATATTTTTTTCTTTACACACATTGTTTTGAAAGATACCTTCTTGGCTGTGTGACAAGGTGAGGATGTGATGATGAGATATTTACATGTATATGCCATGGCCTGCACTCTGGATACCGTATAATGAAATTTAAAAAACAATTGATTGCCAATAGTTGATTGTGAACTCCCTGTATGGCAATGAAAATGACACACATAATACCGTAATCTAAGTGTCTTGTTTGAAATTCCTGTCCACAGATGGTTTGGGGTACTTTTCTGTCCTTACTTGCTCCAAATCGTGTCCATCATCGCCTTGGGTTTTGGGCGCACTTGGAACTTCCAATTTGCTGCGACGTTTGAGAATATGCTGGAGTAAAAATACCATCACCAAAACGACAATGACAATACACACTATTATTCCAATTAGACCACCTGCTGTCACAGTTGAGGGGCGCTGAGTTGGATATTTGACACTTGGTGTCATAAAATCAGATGGTGTCGTAAAGCCTGAACCCTCCGACGATTTTCTCTGAACACATTTCCATCCGTCAACCAAGTCGAATCCCTCATAGCAAGAACACATATGACCTCCATACGTATTATTGCAATTATGTTCGCAGTAACCATTATCACATTCATTAATGTCAATGCAAAGTCTAATTTCATTTCTGACATCGCTCAGGTAACCCTCGGGACAGTTGCATTGCTGTGGATCATTTGGGTCACATTCTGCAAGACACTCTTCGAAAGGACAATGCAGTTGACATTTGTTAGGGTCTTTTCTCGTTGCAATATATCCTTCAAAACAGGAGCAATTATAACTGCCCAATGTATTTTCGCAAAGATGCTCGCATGGTCCATCCATGTAGCACTCATCTTCGTCAATGCAAACGTCATTCATCATTTTGAATCCATTTTGGCATCTGCATTTAAATCCACCAATATTTTTGACACACTCATAGTTCTGTCCCGGGCATTGTCTATCATCGAAACAATCATCAATATCTTTACACTTCTTCCCATCTTCTGCTAGTGCGTACCCATGGTGACACATGCAGGCGATGGAGCTGTCATTTTGCTGGTAGCAAACGTGTGCACACCCGAAATTAAGGCAGGGATCGTTTTGCACAACAACAACACATGTCAATTTATTGTCATGCAGAATTTTTCCAGGTGGGCAGATGCATACAGGTTGTTGATTAATCGATAAGCACTCATCCTCACAACCACCGTTCAATACATCGCAATTCCATGGTCCTTGCATCCACTGTTCAGAGAGACATATATACTTGGAACCAAAGGGGTTGAGCGTTACAGTGCTTCCCAAGGGCAACACCAGTAGATCCTCTCCCTCGAATCCAAATGGGGTCTCATATAGAACGGATTCCTCGCTTTTGATGTCAATACGTTTGCAGCAACTTGGGAAATTATACTCACAAAGGTATCCATTTATTTCCCTGTCGCATGATTGTTCTGTCCAATTCAATTCGATTTTGGACACCGAGACACATTTTGAAGAGCAGACATTGTCAATGAGCCCCCAGTTTTGAAAGTCTGTTGAATTATCTCCCGTTATCCATCTGTACCCCCGCAAATCAGAGGCACTGTCGGGACATTGTCCACTCGGTAACCGCAAACCAATCCAGTAATCTCCTGTAATACCGATTAAAATCGAAATGATGTAATGTGATTCCAAAGATCGCACTGTCATTAATTGTCCATTATTGCTCTCACAATGTTTTTGAGCCGTTGCAAAATCGGCTGGATCCTGGAAAACAGCAAAACAATGATTCCCCTCGCAGTATGCATTATGCTGGGCTTCTCCCACTCTCATCATGAATGTTAGAGTAACAAACACCATCACTATTATGTCCCTCATTTTTAAAACTCAGTTGTTACAACTTTCTAATTAGGCCTACAACTCTTGCGCGTATTAGAAGTCAATGTAGGCTATAGCCTAGTTTAGACTGATAATCCTGTTGATAGTTCACGCTTATAAAAGGCTCGCTCCATGTTTGCGCTCTGGTCACGGAAGGAAGTTCCTCCTTGGAAGGAAGCTGGTTTTCAGCTGCTTGTTTTAATCCCCTTCCCAAAACGTTATCTCTCCCACTGCGACGGTGCACATCACTATAGCCTATATTTCGAATGACGCAGACACGCGAGCCTATCCACACCCGAGTGGGCGCAAATAATAGCCAACATTTGGCACATAAACAAATGTCTACACTAGTAAACTGCGAACATGAAATACACGTTGGTAGATAACCTCTACAATTGAATAGGCCAATATTTCAACAAATGGAATTAGGATATAGTTCAATTTATTTGTAGAAGCCTAACATGTTATTGTTTCCCCCGCCTCTCTCTCGCGCGCTCTCTATCTCTCTGGTAGCAGAGAGAGATAGAGAGCCATCAGATGGCACATTCAAGCTATTTTGGGATACATTTTAGAACCCCATCCAGAAATGGGCACCATGGGAACAGAACCCCAAGGCTCTTAAAATGTCAATCAGCAGTAGAAACGATAAACAAAAGGCATCCCCGCTCCTGTTTTGGTAAAAAGCTGAATGCAGGACTGACAATCCATGATATCAAAATTATAGTTATAACCATGTTTTGAGGCTATATAGTGTTTGCTTACATTTACTTTGTTTACAAACATTGAAGTTAAAAAAAGTTTAGGTCTATATTTTGGGTTCTGGTGGGGTATGACAGGCATTTATAAGTTATACTATTCAAGAATCAATGGGTTCATATAATACATTCATTAGTCAAAAAATGAATGTAGCAATTACTGATTGCCCCTTTTAGATGATTTACACATAATATGGTTTCAGGTATTTGCATGAAATTCGATTAGACCTTTTAAGTTACAAATACCAAACTATGCCTCCAATAAAGAAGGAATGAACATTTTATTTTTCTCCAACTAATGACAGTATAGCCCAATATAGGCCGTCCACACACACAGCCTTACTCCAAAGGTACATTCTAGTTTTTCCACTGATATAATTCATGGCCTATATTCAACTTGTTGGCACAAATAAAAGTGGAAGTGGAGCAAGCAGATACCTCCATGCATGGCTGATTAATTGACCATTTGCTAAACAGTAGGCTGTTATTTGCTTTTGCTACATTTCAATAACGAGTTTTAGTGAGTAAATAACAAAAACAATCTCAAAGAAGTTAAATAATAATTTATTATGTTTTCTTTTATAATCATTTGATAGGATATATATATATATATATATATATTGCAAGTTAGCCTATAGGCTTACTTTGTTACTGGCTTTGTTCACTTATGAGCTTGGTTTGAATTTTTTGTGATGAGGTGAGCCATTTCTGATATATGCTTATTAAAACTGTATGAAATAAACACATTACACGTTCAAACCAGCTGATTCTCCTTTGCAGACGTGTAAACAAGGCATGACAATGAAAATGGCAAAAGTATCCAACGATCATATTAATTGTCATATTATAAAATGTCTGTCAAATGACAATTTGTGGTACTTATCCGTTGAGACTTGCTGCAAATCGTGATTACCAACGCCTTGGCTTTCGAAAGCAATGTCTAAATTACCTCGACGTTTCAGTATAAGGTGAATAAGTACAACCATCACTAAAATAACAACGACAATACATACTATCATTCCAAGAAGACCTCCCGCCTTTACAGTGAAAGGACGCTCAGTTGGATGCTTGGCACTTGGTGTATATGGTGTCGTAAAACCTGAACCCTCCGTTGATTCTCTCTCAACACAATCATGTTCACCAACCAAGTCGAATCCCTCGTCACAAGAACACAGGTAACCTCCATAAGTATTTGTGCAATTACTGTGGCAGTAAGAAGCCATCTCACATTCATCTATGTCGACACAAATTGACGACCCGTCTCTGTCATCGAGTAAGTAACCTATTGGACAGTAGCATTGATATGTTTTACTACGATCACATTCTGTGGGACACTCTTCTGCTAAACAAAGTAATTGACACCTGTTGGCGTCTTCTGTCTTTGAAATGAATCCATCAAAACAGGAGCAAATGTAACTGCCTATCGTGTTCGTGCATTCGTGCTCACATGGACCCATGAAGCATTCATCCACATCGACGCATTTGTCATTTTCCAACTCATATCCCTTCTGGCATCTGCATTCAAATCCACCAAGAGTAGGCCTATTGACACATTCACTGTTCTGTCCCGGGCACTGCCTATCCTCGACACAATAATCAATGTCTTTGCACTCCTTCCCATCTTCTGCCAGTGCGTACCCATGGTGACACATGCAAGCGTAGCTGTCATCTTTTTTCTGGCAGAGATGCGCGCACCCTGAGTCATGGCAGGGGTCATTTAGCGCGTATTCACATGTGACGTTGTTGTCCTGGAGAGTTTTTCCAGGTGGACAGGTGCATACAGGTTCATGGTTAACTGAGGAACAGTCATGCGAACAGCCACCATTAAATACGTCGCAATTCCATGGTGCTTGTATCCACTGTTCAACGTCACATATGTATTTCGATCCGAGGGATTTGAGCGTTGCAATGGTTCCCAGGGGTAATACCAGTAGGTTGTCTCCCTTGAATCCCAATGGGTTGTCGTACATAACGGATTCGTCCCCTTTTACCATTACATGTTGGCAAGGCCTGTCAAGTTTATATTCACAAATAAATCCATCTATTTTACTGTTGCATGGCTGTTCCTTCCATTCAAAGTCGTATTTTGATACTGAAATGCAGTTTGAAGAGCAGACGTCATCAAAGTGTCCCCAGTTCTGGAACTCCGTTTCATTATCTCCAGTTATCCACCTGTACCCTCGTAAACCCAACGCTTGGTCGGGGCATTGCCCGCTCGGTAGCTGCAAACCAATCCAATAATTTCCAGTATGGATACCGAGTAATATTAAAAGGATGCTATGCGATATCAAAGATCGCACTGTCATTAAATGTCCATTATTATCCTCACAATGGTTTTGTGCCGTTCCAAAGTCGACTTGGTCCTGGAAAACCACAAAGCACTGCTTCTCGATGCAGTATCCGCCACGAGGGGCTTCCCCTTTGACTCTCAAAAGGAATGTTAACGCAACGAGTATTCCTACAGTATCCCTCATTTTTTAACAATAGCCTACGCCTCAAATCAAATATAACAATTTCGCATATAATTTAGAGATGTAGGCTACTCGGCCCCTCTGCTTATAAAGCACGGTTTGATTAGTAGAATGAACGTTAAGACTGCTGATAACTGCCATTTATAAAAGCCTCCCTCCATGTTTTCGATTGATCAAGGAAGGAAGTTCCTTTTTGGATGGCGTAGTTGCTGACTAAGAACAAACAAGTTCTCTCAACCTGTATTTGGGCAGGCTGCAACCTGGACTCAGGGGTAGACTTAACATAGTAAAAGTAAAAGTAGTAACACTCAAATTTGTACGAAATGTTACGTTTTGTGTTGTATGTCTTAATTTGTGAATATCCATTATCCATTTTGTAAGAATTACAATTTGTATGATATGTTATGAATTGCAATTTGTACAATATCTTACGAATTTCAATTCATACAATATCTTACGAATTTGCAAAATGTATAATATGTTATGAATTCCAATTTGTTGTGACAAAAGTTAACTAGGTTGCTAATGCTAATGTTAGCTAGGTTGCTAACGTTAGCTAGGCTAGGGTTTAATGTTAGGGTTAGGAGTTAGGTTAAAGGGTTGAGGTTAGGGGAAGGGTTAGCTAACATGGTAAGTAGTTGCGCCATATAACGCGAGATGTTCGCGTTATACGGCCACCTGTCCACCTCAGCCAACCACCCTACTTTCGTTTTTTGGCCTTAAGTAACCTTCTGTCTTATGTAACCATACCAAACTTAACATACTGTATCATACTAATATGAATGTCCCGATTTTACTATTACTTTGTTACGTCTAGTCTATGAGACCAGGCTGGCCCATCATCCCGTATTACTAGTGCCATCGTGTCACTGATGCATGCGCCCACACACAGGCACACACCCCAAATTGATATTTGTAGTAGGCTATAGTCCAATAATCAAATTGCTAAATGTAAGGCCTAAAATTTAAGGTAGAAATATATTTAAATCATTGCAAAATCCAAAAACGTAGATAACATAGATATTTCAGTGTTTGCTGCTTAATTTGCTAACTTTTCTAGTATTTACAGGTCTCTCTCTCATGAGTATGCCTTTATCGCACCTCAGATGTCACATTCTGAGCTATTTTAGGATTCATTTTAGAACCCCTGTATATCCACAAATAGACATCCTGAAGACAGACACCATCTTCATGAGGTCATTTAAAGACAATATGTTTTCAAGATAATATCTGGGTCTCTCTGTTTGTCCAGAGGTGGTAGCCTAGGAGGAGTAGGAACATAATCACTCAGGGGGAGATTGAATCATGAGTGGCACAAATGCAACCCAGGGAGTGGAAGGTGGGCTTACTTCCTCTATACCCACCACACATTTTATGTTACTAGATAGAGAAGGCATGTTATTTCAGCGCTCCCATTTTTCCTTTAATAAAATGGGCGGAGTGAGAGAAATGGGAAATGGAGAGGAAGTGGGTGTGGTTTTGTTCATGCAACGGAAAATAAAACCTGTCCAACCCTCATATTTGATTAGTCCTACTGATTGGTATGCTGCCATGATGAAGTCCACTATGTAGGCTACATTGTATGATAAGTAGTGGCATTTGTAGATAATTATTGGCTGCTTGATATACCTGGAAAAAATGTCATGTCTCATGTCTCTCATATTTATTTAAAACTTACAAGGGGAAACTTCAAGATGTGTCTGTAGACTGTTTATTTTTGGAAAACCAAAGATATCCAGAATGGAAAAAAACATGCCTGTTCTTTCCAACACTTATGTTTGTATAGCCACATTCTGACAGAGCCAGTTTCATTGGTGCCACTAACAACATATCCGAAGCCTATCATTGAGTAAACAATACCTCAAAAGGGGCCCACTTCTTTGAGTCCACTGCAGGACAAGTCTTTCATATGGGATGGAGGAAATGGGAGGTCTTCCCCTGCAGCGTGTAGCCGGGGATAAGGAGAAAGGGAAAAGGTCTGTACTGATGACCTTCCCTGTATCAAAACCCCCGGGAGTGATTTCTCTCTGAGTCAGCGTTGTCAGAAGATGGCAGCCATATCCTGTGATGGCTACTCCCAACCAACTCTACATTGATGATAACTTTTATGAAAATGGACGAAATGACCTTAAATTAGATTCACTCATGTTGTCGTAATGGAAAACTATAGACTGTGGAGAATGATGGAAGACACTTATTAAATAGTATGTAAACATGTCATATTTTGAATATTTTCCTATGTTTAAAAGTGACCATTTTGGCAGAATTTTGTCAAAAGCATTGCATGTTATGAGTTGCAATCTGCAATCTGCTCATAACTTGCATAGCAATGTCATTATAGACAGTGATTATGATCCCACATACATGTAGGCTACAAGGAAGTTCCATTTCTATTTACCATGTGTAATAAAGAAATTAGAAATCTTACTCACGCACATTTATTATCTTGGAAGTGCCAAACCCAGCAACCACGTAATCTGATTCTAGTGTATACAATTCCGCTCAATTTAATTTGGCATTCCTCAGGCTATTGCTAGTGACCCAACCCAGCCATTCATATTTTGTTATTCTTTCTGCCACAGCCTACCTTACTTTCTTTTGTCAACCCTTTCTGCTTCATCCTAAGGAATTGACTGTTAGGATATTGTATTTCGCCGCCTGAGACATCAATGGCAGGAAATAGCTTCACGGGATTCTTAAGCCCTGTTCACACTGGCAGTTTGAAGTGACACTCATAGGGGGCTTGAAATCAGATACAAATCTGATTCCTGGCCATGCGACTTGGTCAAATATGATGACCAAAAATGACCAAATATGATTTATTTGCCCCCAAGTGGTTTGTAGACTGTTATTTGACATATCTTGTTGCTTGCTAGTTACTCTGTTGACTGTGTGAAGAGAACATGTGGTAACTAACTAGCTTGTTAATTGTTTACAAACAAATGAGTGAATGTGCTAGCAAGCTAAACAGCTACCTAGACTCAACCAAATGTAAATCAAAACTAGAGGTTGAACTGACGTCTGTGTCCAGTGGGTCTTTGTGGCACTTTATTTGCTGGAATCTGGTTGATTTAATTCAGAAGGCCTGCTGAATAAAGCCAGGTTATTAGCAGGCTGTCTGTGTTGGCAGCGTGGTCTGACTTGATTCTAAGAGATGTGCTTGTGTTGGAATGTGTGTTCACACACAGTACTTTAGGGCCTCTCCAACAAGCAATCACACAGAGACTCTTGCTATTGCCAGCATTCACTTACTACTGAGAATAGAACGGAGTGGTTTGGACGCATTGTAATAATCTGTTTCCAGCAATTGTGTTGTGCCACTCAGTACATGCAAAGAAACGGGCCATTTAATCAGGTTGACAGAACTCCAGAGACAGGAAAACAAACTCTGACATGTCATAGCCTCTGCTTTATCATATCCTATCTAAACAGACTACCGGTAGCTGCAGGCAAACCTATGTACTCATAGCTTGGAGAGTGATGTCGGTAGACAAGTAGATATGTCAGACTGAGCTACAAATAATTTAGTTTGCGGTCTTTTGCTGACTCACACATTTCATTTAAGAATTTCCAGACTTTTAGGAGAGAAATGCATTGTAATCTCGTTTACCAGCCTCTCTGAAGGACTTTAACTTGCAACCTTAAATCAATGATTATTTGGTTCAAAGCAGAGTCATATCATTGTCATGTTTTTCTTTAGTCATTACTTAGAGTCTTTAGTCATTATTATTGATGCCCTCAATCTCACACAAATTATCAATGAACCTACCAGGTACCACCCCAAAGCCGTAAACACGGGCACCCTCATAGATATCATCGTAACCAACTTGCCCTCTAAATACACCTCTGCTGTTTTCAACCAAGATCTCAGCGATCACTGCCTCATTGCCTGCATCTGTAATGGGTCAGCGGTCAAGCGACCGCCACTCATCACTGTCAAACGCTCCCTGAAACACTTCAGTGAGCAGGCCTTTCTAATCGACCTGACCCGGGTATCCTGGAAGAATACTGACCTCATCCCGTCAGTAGAGGATGCCTGGTTTTTTTTTTTTAAATGCCTTTCTCACCATCTTAAATAAGCATGCCCCATTCAAGAAATTTAGAACTAGGAACAGATATACCCCTTGGTTCTGTCCAGACCTGACTGCCATTAACCAACACAAAAACATCCTATGGTGTTCTGCATTAGCATCGAACAGCCCCCGTGATGTGCAACTTTTCAGGGAAGTTAGAAACCAATATACACAGGCAGTTAGAAAAGCCAAGGCTAGCTTTTTCAAGCATAAACTTGCTTCCTGCAACACAAACTCAAAAAAGTTCTGGGACACTGTAAAGTCCATGGAGAATAGGAACACCTCCTCCCAGCTGCCCACTGCACCGAGGATAGGAAACTCTGTCACCACCGATAAATCCACTATAATTGAGAATTTCAAGAAGCATTTTTTTCTATGGCTGGCCATGCTTTCCACCTGGCTACACCTACCCCGGTCAACAGCACTGTACCCCCCACAGCAACTCGCCCAAGCCTTCTCCATTTCTCCTTCTCCCAAATCCAGTCAGCTGATGTTCTGAAAGAGCTGCAAAATCTGGACCCCTACACATCAGCCGGGCTAGACAATCTGGACCCTTTCTTTCTAAAATGATCTGCCGAAATTGTTGCAACCCCTATTATTAGCCTGTTCAACCTCTCTTTCGTGTCGTCTGAGATTCCCAAAGATTGGAAAGCAGCTGCGGTCATCCCCCTCTTCAAAGGGGGACACACTCTTGACCCTAACTGCTACAGACCTATATCTATCCTACCCTGCCTTTCTAAGGTCTTTGAAAGCCAAGTCAACAAACAGATTACCGACCATTTTGAATCCCACCGCACCTTCTCCACTATGCAATCTGGTTTCAGAGCTGGTCATGGGTGCACCTCAGCCACGCTCAAGGTCCTAAACGATATCTTAACCGCCATCGATAAGAAACAATACTGTGCAGCCGTATTCATTGACCTGGCCAAGGCTTTCGACTATGTCAATCACCACATCCTCATCGGCAGACTCGATAGCCTTGGTTTCTCAAATGATTGCCTCGCCTGGTTCACCAACTACTTCTCTGATAGAGTTCAGTGTGTCAAATCGGAGGACCTGTTGTCTATGGGGGTGCCACAGGGTTCAATTCTTGGGCCAACTCTCTTCTCTGTATACGTCAATGATGTCGCTCTTGCTGCTGGTGAGTCTCTGATCCACCTCTACGCAGACGACACCATTCTGTATACTTCTGGCTCTTCTTTGGACACTGTGTTAACAACCCTCCAGAAGAGCTTGTATGCCATACAACTCTCCTTCCGTGACCTCCAACTCCTCTTAAATACAAGTAAAACTAAATGCATGCTCTTCAACCGATCGCTGCCTGTACCTGCCCGCCTGTCCAGCATCACTGCTCTGGACGGTTCTGACTTAGAATATGCGGACAACTACAAATACCTAGGTGTCTGGTTAGACTGTAAACTCTTCTTCCAGACTCACATCAAACATCTCCTATCCAAAGTTAAATCTAGAATTGGCTTCCTATTTCGCAACAAAGCATCCTTCACTCATGCTGCCAAACATACCCTCGTAAAACTGACCATCCTACCGATCCTCGACTTCGGCGATGTCATTTACAAAATAGCCTCTAATACCCTACTCAATAAATTGGATGAAGTCTATCACAGTGCCATCCGTTTTGTCACCAAAGCCCCATATACTACCCACCACTCTCGCTTCATAGTCGTCGCCAAACCCACTGGCTCCAGGTCATCTACAAGACCCTGCTAGGTAAAGTCCCCCCTTATCTCAGCTCGCTGGTCACCATAGCAGTACCCACCTGT
Source organism: Oncorhynchus tshawytscha (assembly GCF_018296145.1). Taxonomy (NCBI): domain Eukaryota; kingdom Metazoa; phylum Chordata; class Actinopteri; order Salmoniformes; family Salmonidae; genus Oncorhynchus; species Oncorhynchus tshawytscha. The sequence goes on along the minus strand of NC_056433.1, from coordinate 25,770,835 downwards.
AGCACGCGCTCCAGCAGGTATATCTCTCTGGTCACCCCAAAACCAATTCTTCCTTTGGCCGCCTCTCCTTCCAGTTCTCTGCTGCCAATGACTGGAACGAACTACAGAAATCTCTGAAACTGGAAACACATCTCCCTCACTAGCTTTAAGCACCAGCTGTCAGAGCAGCTCACAGATTACTACACCTGTACATAGCACATCTATAATGTAGCCCAAACAACTACCTCTTCCCCTACTGTATTCTACTTTGCACATTCGTCCACTGCAAATCTACCATTGTTATATTGTATTTACTTCGCCACCATGGCCTTTTTTGCCTTTACCTCCCTTATCTCACCTCATTTGCTCACATCGTATATAGACTTATTTTTCTACTGTATTATTGACTATGTTTGTTTTACTCCATGTGTTGTTGTACGTGTCGATCTGCTTTGCTTTATCTTGGCCAGGTCGCAATTGTAAATGAGAACTTGTTCTCAAATTGCCTACCTGGTTAAATAAAGGTGAAACAAAAATAAAAACACTGACCAGGAATCGCCTATAACTAGCGCCCTAAAAAGTTTTGGGATATTCTTTCCCCCAAGATACTATTTTCCCTAGACATGACTAATTCCACATTAAAGTAAATATTTCTCCTTTCTCCTTCTTCCTACACACCGTTTCCATCCCCCTGAGCATGGGGAGCAGGAACAACCCTATAGTTCTCAACATCTCCCCTCTGTGAAAAATAAGCCTTCCCGAGAGTTGGCCAGTCTGGCAAGATGACAGGAATATTATGAACTTGTGACAATCCCTGTTACAAGAACAAACACATCTGGCTGGGCCTCAGCTGGACCATGCACAACTCTTCAACACTCAAGTCGGAGATGAGGGGTACTCATAGTCAGCACATAACTTCAGAGGCTAGAAAGTCAACACAAACACAAGGACACATTTGTTTTCACCTACTGGGAATTACATTATTTAAAGAGGCTGAATTACATGGTGAGAGTAGACATGGCAGGGAAGGGTGAAAAGGCGGCATACACAGCACTAAGGATTTGTAGTTTATTGTACCGGCTCCTCCTGTATGTTTCACAAGACTAGTCGATTGAGGAAGTGAAATGTTCCTTTGTATTCCCCTTTTTGGACATGTTTTCATAAATATGATGTCATCTCTAAAGTCTCCAATACCTAACTACCGTTGTGTCCATGATCCCATGCCTGGGATTCTAGGCCAGTGTGTGGGAAATATGAGGACAGGAGTCCTCTTGGAAGAGCACTTGAGGGAGGAACTTGACTCTAGATGAAAGTTACAGGCCTCTGATAATTACTCAGTACCCAGACAGGCCCTGGGTAATGGGTAATTATCAGAGGCCTGCACATTCTGGAATGCTTGACCCCTCTCCATGTATGCCTGGGAACACTTCCCCCTGAACAGGGAGGCCTATAGCTAACCGCTACTTAACCCACATTGTTCTTAGAATAACTAGTATCAGAGAGCCTAGGGTTGTCCCCTGATGATTATATTGCTGTTTTGGAAATTACCCACCTGCTCTGCTCTTCCCAGATAATGTAATGGTTGTCTTCCTCCTGATGAGGAGGAGTAGTAGGAAGGATCGGAGGACCAATGCGCAGCGTGGTAAGTGTCTGTCTTTTTAATAAAGTAAATGAACACTGAACAAAAACAAGAACGTGAACGAACAAACGAACAAATGAACAAACAAAATAGTTCTGTCTAGCACAGATACCAACACTCAACAGAAAACAATCACCCACATCGCAAAGGTGAAACCAGGCTACATAAGTATGGTTCTCAATCAGGGACAACGATTGACAGCTGCCTCTGATTGAGAACCATACCAGACCAAACACAGAAATCCCAAATGATAGAAAAAGGAACATAGACTGCCCACCCCAACTCACGCCCTGACCATACTAATTTGCAAATAAATTAATTAAAAATCCTACAATGTGATTTTCTGGATTTTTTTTTCTCATTTTGTCTGTCATAGTTGAAGTGTACCTATGATGAAAATTACAGGCCTCTCTCATCTTTTTAAGTGGGAGAACATGCAATATTGGTGGCTGACTAAATACTTTTTTGCCCCACTGTAGGTATTCGACCCTCAGACAAAATCAAGCTCATGGGAATTTAGAAAAAACCTAATCCAATGAAATGAGGATGCACCTCTAATGGTTTGGGGAGGTTGAGGCAGGCACATTCTTGTGTACCCTTTCCCCCAGAGCAACATGAAAAGATTCCTTCCTCATCTGGAAACAATATTTATTAATTCAGCAGGACTGAGTGAACTCGGTCAGATCTTTTCATACACCCTGCAACATCTGGAAAAAAGATGTGATCCCAGCAAAATGCCTGAAGCAAGACTCCTGTAAAGTTATCACTGTTCACTTTCTCCAAGAGGTATTTTAGGCATTTTGACAGTTGTTAAACCCCTGCTATGCATTCAAATGTAAGGATTTATCATTGCCCTTACAAAAAACATGTCGCGTAAAGAAAAGGCATTTCACATGTGAAAATCACTTTTATGTGGAATTGCAAGTTCACAAATGTGAACGTGATATTTTAGCGTGAACATTTTTCACGTATGAAACTGCATATTAGATTTTTACAAGTGATTGTTTTTCACATGTGAACTTGCAATTCCACATCTGAAAGTGAAAATCGAATTTTTTAAGAAAACTCCACATTTACTCCAATGTTGTGAACAACGTAAATGTAAACAAACACTGTATAGCCTAAAAACATGGTTAAAACTACAATTTTAATATCATGGATGTGTCACGCCCTAATCTGTTTCACCTGTCTTTGTTATTGTCTCCACCCACCTCCAGGTGTCACCCAATTTCCCCATTAGTCCCTGGGTATTTATTCCTGTGTTCCCTGTTTGTCTGTTGCCAGTTCGTCTTGTCTTGTCAAGTCAACCAGCGTCGTTTTCCGTGCACCCGCTTTTTCTGATTTCTCTTTTGCTAGTCCTCCCGGTTTTGACCCTTGCCTGCCTTTAAACACCTTTAATACATTAATAGTATTATATTGTGCAGTCCTCTAGTGAGTGAGTTACTTAAATAATGACAAAAATAATGACATTGAAAGCAAAACATAAACACAAAATTATAGATAGCAAAACAATGCAAGGAAATAACATTCAAATGCGAGAGCAGAAGAATTGTAAATGAACTTCGGTGATCAAAAAAAATAAATAGTGTAATTAAATAAAACACCTCCCTCTTTCCTGCAATTTTCCCTATCCTTGATTATGTTACCCTGGCCTTCCCTTTCCCTGCCTTTTATCCAGTTACAAGTTTTGGTGCGTTCATTCAAGCAACATAGCATCCTGCATCCCACTTGTCACGCCCTGACCTCAGAGAGCCTTTTTATTTCTCTAGTTGGTTATGTCAGGGTGTGATTAGGGTGGGCATTCTAGTTTTTCGTTTTCTATGTTGGCCTGGTATGGATCCCAATCAGAGGCAGCTGTATATCGTTGTCTCTGATCTTGGATCATATTTAGGCAGCCTTTTCCCACCTGTTGTTTGTGGGATCTTGTTTTGTGTTTAGTTGCCTTGAGCACTGTATTATTGCACGTTTGTTATTTTCTTTGTTGTTTTGGTTGTAAATTTCATTATTAAATATAATGTGGAACTCTACGCAAGCTGTGCCTTGGTCCACTCATTTCAACAAACGTGACACCACGGCTGGTTTGCCTCTAAAGCTAAGCAGGGTCAGTCCTGGTCAGTCCTGGTCGGTCCCTGTATTGGAGAACAGATGCAGCTGGAAACAATGAAAAATGAATGTGAGAAATAATCACGTGGGGAATATGTACATGCGAAACTTCACACGGGCCCAAAAACCACATGTCTGATTCATGTGAAAATGTCATGTGATTTGTTCACATCCACATCTTCTTGAATTTTTGTTGTAAGGGTAGCAAGGCCATATGACATCACATTAATGTTAATATACATGTTGCATATTGGGTTTACATGAGCCCAAGTGTGTTCTTTGCCTTCTAGGGTTTTCTATGGCACAGGACTCACACAGTTTCACCTGTGTGTGTTATAGTATATAATATGCATATTATGCAAGCCTGTTCACGTGTTTGCTACAGTATTGTTTGTTAATGAAGCAGGCACTTTGTTCCGCCCAACGCTTGGTCCAGTTTAATATGGTCTTCTCCCTCTCCCAGTTCTGCATGGTGAACACAACACACTGGTTTTCTTTCGTTGTGTTCATGTTCTTCTGTTGATCTCAAACCACCAGGAGCCTGGAACCCTGTGGGCACCCCAACCCAGACACCGTCCTGCTCAGACTGCTGCCGGATGGGGAAATACACACTTCTGTTACAAGCCAACAAAAATGGGGACTTTCACTTAACAGTCACCTCTGACTTTACATTACCGTGGTTTAGGTCTGTTTACATCTGTTGTGGTGATTCCTGGACATTTGACATGATTTGGTTTGGCAACAGAGTGAAGATTCTGTCACCTCCAAAGAAACCCACGCGCCCCACAGACTTCTTTCTCAGAACTTGGTGGTGATGTAAGCAGTTGTCATCAGTGACCCACTGCTTCTGTCTGGCTTGCGTCATCTTGCCGTGTGCCAGTGGACACATTTCGGCCGATCGGGTCTAATCAGAAGCAGTGAGTAAAGAGTGAGTATGTATCTGGTGATGTCACCGAGGGGGGGAAAAAACAGACAGTCTGTGTTACTACCCTGGACAGATGTTATTATGACATCTTTGAGACGTCACAGCGTGGAGAAATCACTTCCTTTTTATAATTATAAAAATAATTCACACAATTATAATCGTCATCAGAGTTTGGCAAGAAAAGCAATACTTATTCTCCCACTTGCTCACTACAGCATAAGTTACAATGTTCTCTCCTACTCCCCCGGGGATCTTGTAGTTTTATGTCACACAAGACCAGTGGAGGCTGCTGAGGGGAGGACGGCTCATAGTAATGGCTGGAATGGAGTAAATGGAATGGTATCAACCACATGGAAACCACATGTTTGATACCATTCCACTGACTCCATTCCAGCCATTATTATGAACGTCCTCCCCTCTAGCAGCCTCCACTGCAAGACTAACAGTAAGATGATAGTAATGACAAGAAGTTTGGAGTCAAACTGTGGCCAAATTACTCAGATGACAGACCAATCCATGGTTACAAGGTATTGATATTACAACGCTAATCTAATCATTTACACTTAGAGATCTACAACCTCTCACATTTGGTCCAAAACCATGTTAAATCATTACATTTTCTTTGGCATTACCTGGCATTCTTTTCTGTATTTCCGAGAAGATACATTGGGTTGGTCAGTGATTCAGTATTCCTTTGGGCACTAGGAGGAAAATGTGTGCCTTAGACTTACACGTAAAGTTCATGAAAGAAGAGAATTTCAGATCCTTCAAGCGCACAATATGTTGGACTCCACAATTATCCTGTCTTGACGACTTGACCACTGATTTAATGACTGATTTAAATGACATCAAACCCCATTAAAAAACCTTAAAACAATTATTTGCCCAAAGCTCTTGTTAATTTAGCTCTGACTTGAGCTTTCCAGTATTGTGAGTGGGAGAAATGGCCCTCTTTGCCTGACAAACATACTTTCAATGCCAATGTCCTTTGGGTGTTGTGTTTGGCGATGACAAGCAAACCCATGGAAATGTTTGCACAAGTCTGAACACATTCCAACACATCCTCAAGCATCCCTATGCCAAGTTATTGTTTCCTTGTACATGGAATCCAACCTGCATAGGGACTGCTGAACTCCATAAATATACCATATAAATACGTATTTGTCCACTTCTGTCATTTATTCACTGATATTTTCCAGCAGCTGACAGGATGATTGAGTCCTTCCACAAAGAAATGTACCATTGTTACTGTGTCCCCATCAGGATATCCTTTATGTGTTATATCTTGAACCTGTGTCAACAGAATGTAACACTTAGATTTCCAGGTGTTCAAATGTCAAAGGTTTATTTTTCAAAACTGAACCGAAGTATGAAATCACCTAACAGTCTCCTGCTAGTCTTCCCGTCTGTTCATTTATTGGAAGAAAAACAAACGACTAGAAGAACAGAGGATAGTGACTTGGCACAAAATTGTCTCCATATAAAAGTTTCAAAATTCCCCAGTCTTGGGAATGATTCCAAACAGTCTGGCTGTGTATCTGAGCTTAATTCATCCCTGTGTTTCATCTTGTGACTAACAAATCAGTAAGGAGACGGTGGAGACCAATAACAGAATATTTCCTAATACCGTGTTGGAAGCAACAACATGGCAGTATCAGCTAAATTCTCATCTAAACTCATTTTAAACAGACGGGTTGAAAGCTGCTCTCCGCTCCAGTTAATTTATTTGTTAAATGTAAGACTTCAGATCAGCAGACTAATGTTCCTTGTAAATCTTAAGACTTTTTAACTACATCTTCAGTGGAGCGATTATGGTTGAATTTGGGTTGCCATTGTTTCCATGATGCCTCCTTTAGAATGTGAGAAGAACTCATAAATGGATGTGTATACAACTGTAGCACACAATATTTGCTCCGACTTCTATGTAAATGCCACAAGAGCGCTTAACGTACGCTCCCAAACTATAACAAACTATTAAGGTCATAACACAACTCCAGCTACCCCTTACTTACTGCACTCCTCAGTGAGTTTCTGACATTCTGTGTGTGTTTCGTTGGATATATTACCACACAGTACATTCACATATGAATTCTTACATGCATTGGGGATGTAACAGAACATTCAGTACAGAAATATTAGGATGACATTAGGAACAGCTGCAGACATTACTCAGGTCACACACGCACCCATTAGTGTTGACATCATGTTCTTCTAGAGAGAGTGAGAGAGAGTCTGTGTGTGCAAGAGAGAAGGTAGAATGAGCTCTTGCAAACATTCATGAGAAGTTCCATCCACTACATATTTTTTAAATTTTGAAACAGGAAGTTCCTTTCTATTCTTTCTCAGGGCTGTTGCCAACTTCACCACCAGTCAGAAACTGTTGTATCGCAGCAGCCCAGGCAGCCTTTCTGATATCACTCTGTCTCTGTGTTGGCTTCACTGATTTGTTTCAGTTAATGTGAGGCTTAACCATGGAAATAGCAATGATGAGTCATCTGTTCTAAAAGCACAGCCAATGACATGGTGTACCTACACTAGAGCCAGGAGTTGGTACTGACTATGAGACATGAGCAGGAAAAACTCTGTCCCTAAAAATAAGTTTTCACATGAAATTACTATGCTCATTTGAACACTGTAATTTACAGTAAGTGCTTCAATCCCCACAGTAACACATTGTTGCACTCTTGCTGTGAAATCCAAATTTAAAGTTTGCCCTAGTTTAAAGGGCAATTGACCCTTGGCTAAGCCCCGCCCCCCTTGGTTACTGGTGCAACCTAAGACAGCATTTTCCATGAACACCCAATTCCCCATTCAACCCCACAATGAAATTAAACACAATTACTCCTGGTGTGCTGTTCAATTGTTTATACATTTAAACATAGATTTTTTAAAGAAAACTCTGTTTTTATCATAGCCCTCATTGACTTTTCTGTGATTTAAACGTGAGCTTGTCCGAGGTGTCGAAATTGACGGTAGTTGCTATCCATTGGAGTGCTGTGATTGCTTGCCCAAAATTCTGGGGTGGGGTTTAGCGAAAGGTCAATTGAGGCTTTTCTCAAATATATGTGCAGCTAAGTCAGATCCATCTGTGTAACTAGGCCAGATATATTTGATACAATTTAAATAAGTAGTTTAGAAGAAAAAATATAGTTTTGGTCATCAGATGCTCTTGCCTTGTTGAGCTTGACATATTGGTAGTCAAAAGACATATTGGTAGTCAAAAGACATATTGGTAGACAAAAAAACTCTAATTCCTTTCAGATTACCAGAGTCTATAATCAACGTGACCATCAGTTCATTTCAGCTCATTTTCAAAACCAAAATGACCTTTTGGCTTTTGGAGCCCCTCCAGACCATGATGAATTATGAGAGTGGAGCTGTTGATGTTCAAGTAATAGATGTCTCTTCTATTGTTTCCCCAGAACTTCTCCACAGTAGCCGCTGGTTTACCACGCCAGTGTTCTGCAGGCCGTGCGTGTTCTACAGAAGCTGGCATTTTCTCAACAGGGCCAGCTGCTTTCTTTGGGAATCCTCCATTATCTGTGTCCTGATTCTTTGTTGAGACTTTTTCGAAACATCAAGCCTCGAAAAGAGCGAGGAGTTTACCTTTGCATTCCTACTAAAGTACGCCATGTGATGACACTTCACAATTTACAGGTTTTGTAAGTTTGTGCATTTGGTTCCACAGGTAATCTGCAAGGATAAATCTCTATATACTGTAAGGAAAGAGAGGAGTATCTCAGGGTTAAAAGGTGGCCAGTCCCAAATGTCACTGTCTGGCACAGAGTGGTACCAGATGTACATGTTACTATATGCAGGCCAGGCCTATGTAGTGAAGCTCTCCCACATACATATCTTAAAGAGTACAACATATGTCAAGGAGGCTCCTAAACACCCAGACTCATGGAATTATTAATTGTAGCTACCTCAGTTACTCCCTCTTTATCTAATAGACAGGCTAACCTAGAGGGATGTAGAAAGAAATTGTTTCTGAATTCCATCAAAACATACAATCAAAATGAGATATTTAGGGAAATGAGTCTCTTGACATTATTGAAATTGGCAGACAACGAGTGGTCTAGAAGGGGTTTCAAATCCGGTCAGTTTGTTTTACTTTTCTGTTATGTAATGTGACAGTTTTACTACACCCCGGGGAAAGTCTGTCTCTTTCTCACCAATTTGTTTATTTGCTCATTTGAAACACACATTTGTTTTACTCACATTGCCCAGAAGGTCATGACAGACATGTCAAACTGTAAATGTATTCAACATATTTAATAAACACCTAAAACCTCCACCAGTTGTTATTGGTCCACTATCATTCAGTGTCCAGATGTGGGACAAATCCTCAGTATTTGTACATTACACGTAGATGAAGCTATTGCTTCCGTAGCTTTGTGAACAAATAACAAACAAACTTTTATTTTGTTTAGCTGTTACCAAGGAGAGAGAACTTATTAACATGTTTATTCTGTCACCTCCATGAGATGATCTGTTTCCCTCAACGACTGCTGCTCTCAGTCCCCAAATGGGAATGTTTCTTTAGTACACGTTAGCCACACTGCCCAAATCCGCTGGCTTTCAAACATACCTCTCCCTCTAGGACTCACAAGACTGGGTAACAGTTCAATACTGCTTTCTCACAGCTGTAGTAGTTTTAGTGCATTAAAGAAAAAGGCCCTTTTGACAACAACAAGCCTACATGCAGAGAGGGGGAGCAACCTCAAACCAGATGTGGGGTGGCAGGTAGCCTAGTGGTTGGAGGATTGGTCCAGTAACCGAAGGTTTGCTGGGTTGAATCCCTGAGCTGACAAGGTAAACATCTGTAATTCTGCCACTGAACAAGGTAGTTAACCCACTGTTCCCTGGTAGGATGTCATTATAGATAAGAATTTTGCTCTTCACAAACTTGCCTAGTTAAATAAAGGTTCAATTAAATGTCGCTCTCTCTGGCTCTAAAGAGCCAATAAGCTGAACTCTCTGACTCTCAAAGTGTCCTCATGTTTAGGACCAGAGTAAACTTTGTTAAGGATAATTGTCTGGATCAAAACAAGCCTGTGGCTCAAACAAACTGTTAGGTGGACTCTTGTCATAATCAAAGCCAGTTTAAAGGGCACTGTTTTCCTGACCTTCCAATACAGTCATGAGGAGGGGAGTACAACTGAAGATGGTTGGAAAATCTGTCAATGGCTTTTATCTTATTTAGAGTGGCAATAACATCTGCTGTTCAAATGAAGTAGAAACAGAGTGTTAGTAGTTAGATTGATTTGAGAGAGAAGGAAGGAAAGATAGAATAGTTTAGTTTATTAGGATCCCCATTACCTTCTGCACATGCAGCAGCTACTCTTCCTGGGTTCCACATAAAACATACAAATACATGACAAAGTATAGAACAGTAATAGAAAAGAACAACATAAGATATTACATAAAATAAAATAAATGTAAAAAAAGACACCAAGAGACAACAAAAATACTCTTTACACACTATTTATATATTCTGAGTGTACAAAACACTATATAACACAACTATAGTGTGTATGGTCCTTGGTGATTTTTTCCCCAATGAACGGAGGACTTTGGAGGGATTTGGAAAACGTATTGAAAGGTTCAGGTTTACGGCACATCCATACAATTTGATCCCCATAAGATATAACAATGATCTTCTGGGGAAACACTGTGGTTGAATTGGAGGCCACTCCTTTCCACCCCATTTTGCATCAAACAGTGAGACTTGGTTTGAGTAACCTGAATCGGTTGGTTGACTTCCCCTTGCAAAATAAACATGTTTTTGCATAATATCCCACCTGTGACTGAAACGTCATGCAGTAGAAAGTCTGTATAGTAATAAGGCCCTTGAAATAAACTGGAAAACATTCATAATTTATGTTGTACAAATAATGAGAATGACTTGCCCTCTACTCATGATTCAGTTGCTCTCTGACGATATTAAAGTGGAATCCCCACCTAAACACACACGCACGCACACCCCACTTTCCCCATTCTCAATTTCCTGGCTCGAGTGATAGTTCAAGTGTCAGAGGGGCGGGTCTGCATAACTCTGTGTTCCAACTCCAGCGTGCTCTGCTCGCATCTGCTTTCAATTACGCCTCACCAGCTCATGTCATGATGCCGCCATTCTCTGTTTGGCTTGGTGCTACACCGCGGCCCAGTTCCCCCCTCCTCTTTTTTTCTATGCAGACACATAACAGTGGTTAGTTTGCTGAGTAGAAACAGCTGCTTAAGTCCAAAGAGAATTTCACATTGTAGAATACTGTTGTGGTATTGTGCATGATGAGGTAATCACCATTGCCACAAGGCCCTGTGGAAAATAGGTTATTATTATTTTTTCTACAATTGAATGATTATTCTACAAATACTATCCTATGTAACAATACTGTTGTTATTGTAGTAATTACATTGTTACTACACACGTATAAGAGCAATTGAATGTAAAGTGTTGTAAAATATCAGGTGTCAATCAAAATAAATGTAATCGTATGTCAAATGTTTGTTGATTACAACAACTTTTGTCAGTGCTGTGTTTACTACAATTAGTAGTTTACAGATGTTACTGCAATGTTAAACCAAGGCAGTTTTAGACTAGGTGTCACGTTCTGACCTTAGCTCTTTTGTTATGTCTTTGTTTTAGTATGGTCAGAGTTGGGTGGGTTGTCTATGTTAGTTTTTCTATGATTTGCTATTTCTGTGTTTGGCCTGGTATGGTTCTCAATCAGAGGCAGCTGTCAATCGTTGTCCCTGATTGAGAACCATATTTAGGGAGCCTGTTTTCTATTATGTTTTGAAGGTGATCATTTTCTGTTTTCTGTTGTGTGTCTGTACCAGCCAGAAATGTTTTAGGTCGTTCTCTTTGTTAGTTTTGTTATTTATTTAAATATGGACACATATCACGCTGCACCTTGGTCCTCACCTTCTTCCACCAACAACGGCCGTTACACTAGGCAGAAAAAACTGCTTCATAAACATTGTATTTGTACACTAGTGTCTGCCAGTAATGTCCTTGGCTCTCGAAACAATTATTCCATTACAATAAAACAAGAAATGAATCATTTTTTTTGGGGGGGGGGGAAACTCTGTAAAATGTTATAAATGCTGGGAGTAGCATGTGTTCCATTAATGTTTCCAATCACTGCCTCTGAATTGTTTACAGGAATAAGGAAGCAAAACTTTAATTTATTAGCAATACCTACAGTATAATGCATTGGGTGTAGTCATAAGAATGCTTGTGTGGCTTAAAGCAGTCTTGAAGTGAGAAAGCATGACTGTAACAGTCGTCGGTGGAAGAAGGTGAGGACCAAAACGCAGCGTGGTAAGTGTTCATCTTTTTTAATGTAAACTGAACACTGAATAGAAAAACAACAAAGATAACAACCGAAACAGTTATGTCTGGTGCAGACACACAAAGACAGAAAACAACCACCCACAAAACACAATAGAAAACAGGCTCAAATCAAATCAAATCCAAATTTATTTATATAGCCCTTTGTACATCAGCTGATATCTCAAAGTGCTGTACAGAAACCCAGCCTAAAACCCCAAACAGCAAGCAATGCAGGTGTAGAAGCACGGTGGCTAGGAAAAACTCCCTAGAAAGGCCAAAACCTAGGAAGAAACCTAGAGAGGAACCAGGCTATGTGGGGTGGCCAGTCCTCTTCTGGCTGTGCCGGGTGGAGATTATAACAGAACATGGCCAAGATGTTCAAATGTTCATAAATGATCAGCATGTTCGAACAATAAGAAGGCAGAACAGTTGAAACTGGAGCAGCAGCACAGCCAGGTGGACTGGGGACAGCAAGGAGTGATCATGTCAGGTAATCCTGGGGCATGGTCCTAGGGCTCAGGTCCTCCGAGAGAGAGAAGGAGAGAATTAGAGAACGCACACTTAGATTCACACAGGACACCGAATAGGACAGGAGAAGTACTCCAGATATAACAAACTGACCCTAGCCCCCCGACACAAACTACTGCAGCATAAATACTGGAGGCTGAGACAGGAGGGGTCAGGAGACACTGTGAACCCATCCGAGGACACCCCCGGACAGGGCCAAACAGGAAGGATATAACCCCACCCACTTTGCCAAAGCACAGCCCCCACACCACTAGAGGGATATCTTCAAACACCAACTTACCATCCTGAGACAGGGCCGAGTATAGCCCAAAGATCTCCGCCATGGCACAACCCAAAGGGGGGCGTCAACCCAGACAGGATGACCACATCAGTGAATCAACCCACTCAGGTGACGCACCCCTTCCAGGGACGGCATGAGAGAGCCCCAGTAAGCCAATGACTCAGCCCCTGTAATAGGGTTAGAGGCAGAGAATCCCAATGCTCCCTAAATATGCAAGGCTCCCTAAATATGGTTCTCAGGGACAATGATTGACAGCTGCCTCTGATTGAGAACCATACCAGGCCAAACACAGAAATAGCAAATCATAGAAAACTAACATAGACAACCCACCCAACTCACGCCCTGACCATACTCAAACAAAAGACAAAACAAAGGAACTAAGGTCAGAACGTGACAATGAGAACTACTAGTAGAGAGAAGATTGCACAAAACATTTGGAAACCTTCCTAATGTTTTCCCTCAGAAAAGTCTCAATTCATCGGGGCATAGACTATACAAGGCATCGAAAGCATTCTGCAGGGAGGCTGGCTCATGTTGACTCCATTGATCCCCAATTGAGTGAAGTTAGCTGGGATGTCCTTTGTGTGGTGGATCATTCTTGATACACACAGGAAACTAATTGAGCATTTAAAAAAACAGCAGCGTTGCAGTTCTTGACACACTCAAACCGGTGCACCTGGCACCTACTACCATAACCCGTTCAAAGGCACTTAAATCTTTTGTTTTTCCCATTCACCCTCTGAATGGCACACATACACAATCCATGCCTCAATTGTGTCAAGGCTTAAAACTCTGTCTCCCCTTCATCTACACTTATTGAAGTGGATTTAATAAGACATCAATAAGGGATCATAGCTTTCGCTTAGATTAACCTGGTCAGTCTATGTCATGGAAAGAGCAGGTGTTCCTAATGTTTTGTACAGTCAGTGTATATATCAGCCATACTCAGCAGGCGGACCGCGGTCCGGATCTGGACCCAGAATGGGGTCAATTCAAAAACAGAAATCTACAATGTTGAGCGCTGCATTAGTAGAATGCACAATATGCAATTTCGAAAGTTGGTAGTGCATAGGCAGTTTCCCTCTTATTATGTCATTCACTGACAGACGTTGACCTTAGAGAGCTATTTATATAACCTGTCAGAAATGTCCAGATGATCAACTACTAGCCCATGTTAGCTAGATCGGTAAATTAGGCTAACCCGCTGTCTAAACCTGACAAATAACATGGCCAGATTACATGCCCAGGGGCCTGAATGAATGAACACACATAAGACATGGCAAAATGTGTACAATTGCAGGAAGTTGTCTTTAAAAATGCATTATTTTCTCTCCACCAACAAGAGGGGTGTGAACAGTTTGGGGTCACATGGGTTGAGAGATGGGGGTTTGTCACTATGCCCATAAATTACAATCTACATAAGTATTTCGAACATGTTTGTACTGTATAGCATTGCTCTTCTCTAGCTTTGTTCCTAACATCAGCTGCAATCAAGAATGTTTAAAACCTTTGGATCCACTTTCTCAATTTGGGAGCTATAGAGGCTGGTTCTGTGTTCATGTCAAATTGAGGGAAGGTACATTACAGTTCCTTGATCATGCAAAGTGTTTCGTAACTTTGTGCCTACAGTTTTGCTCTCTATCTAAGACAACGCAAGGAACATGTTTATTCTCTACCATTTGTTCAGCTAATAAGGAAATGTAATACAAAACAACATAATTTTATGTTTCCATAGAATCATGAGCGAGTTTACACCAAACAAAGTACAAATTATTATGCGAGGAAATACCATATGTCTTTGCACAATGGGCAATTCTTCATAACTGAACATGTTTACATACTACTTTATGCAACAGTAATAGTTTTGGAAAACACTCAATAACCTTGTGCATAAAAAGTTTATCCAACACAAAAAGTCAGAAGGAGGGGGAGAGAGAGTTTCCAGCTGGTTCATATAACTGCAAGTCACTTTTCAAACCCCCTTAATGTAAGTGCTTGCTATAGACTTACATTCATTTGCAGAATGTGGCCCGATTGAATGCCATAAACCTGGGAACATCAATTAGATTCAGACTCGGGACGATTCTTTGGTCAGGGGGATGGAACATAATTACAAATCATTTGTAGACTGCAAATTGATAACAAGAAGTCCAGACAGATATAATATTTGACTAAAACGTAATCATCTCAAACCTTGCTTACATATTTCCAAAATGTAAATCAATTGGAGCTGATTTGCTGGTGTTTTATTGTCTTTCGTGACCAACATTAAAACATCTAAAAAGGACTTTCGGTACTTCAGTTGGGGAAGCCTGCCAAAAACCATCCATCATCATTTGAATGTATTTGATAGCAAACTCATGATGAACAGAGTAGCCAACATTATTGCATAACATGTCAAATGTTATAATATGTGTAGCCTATAGCATGGTGCCTTTGTAGAAATCTATGAATGACGTTAAACCAATCTGCTTTAAAGCACAGCCATGTTCTTTGTTAATTGGTTCCACATTCTTCCTGTTAATGGTCAAGGGACATTGTGTACTCATAGAACATTTTGATGTGTTTCTGCTGAGAGTGAGATATTATTGTTCTAAAATGACATGTATCATGCTTGTTTTGTTATTTGTTGCAGTTCCTTATTATGAGGCAATATCCATTACCATAAGGCCCTGTGGAAAGTACGCCATTTGGAAAGACGATCCACCGCTGTGGCCTCTGGATCTCTTAACACGTCTCTATTTTCACTCATTTGACTCCACTCTTCAGGGCCATAACCTGGACTGTAAATTGGTTAGTGTATAGTGGAATAGCTTGTCATGAGCTTGATGACATTACATTTGATGTGGCAATGTCTGAACTGTCCTTTTTGCAATTGAATGATTATTCTACAAGTACTAGCCTATGTAACAACACGTATTGTAGTAATTACATTGTTACTACACATGTATAAGAGCAATTGAATGTAAAGTGTTGTAAAAGATCAAGTGTCCATCAAAAGCAATTTAATAGTATGTCAAATGTTTGTTGATCATAACTACAATTGGCAGTTTACAGTCATGCAATGTTAAACCCAGGCAGTTTTAGACTAGGCAGAAAAAAACTGCTTCATAAACATTGTATTTGCCAGTAGGGTCCTTGGCTCTCCAAACAATTATTCCATTACAATAAAACCAGAAATTAAAACCAATATATTTTGAACATTATTTTAGTTGGGGAAAAACTCAGTAAAATTTTCCAAATGCTGGGAGTGGCATGTGTTCCGTACTTTAATGTTTCCAATCACTGCCTCTGAATTGTTTACAGGAATAAGGAAGCAAAACTTTAACTTATTAGCAATACCTACAGTATAATGCATTCGGTGTAGTCATAAGAATGCTTGTGTGGCTTAAAGCAGTCTTGAAGTGAGAAAGCATCAGAACTACTAATGTTTAGATATAACTCTATCCATACAGTCAGTAATACTTTTGGAAAACACTTGCTAAATATATATATATAAGAAAGAGAAAGAGAGAGAGAGCCTGTTTAACCTTTAGATTAAAAACACCATGTGGCTAAAGTTACAAATCAAATCCAATTATGTGTCACATGCTCCGAATACAACTGGTGTAGACTTTACCATGAAATGCCTGTTTAAGAAAATAGTGACACAAGAGGGATAAGATAAAATACACAGGAATGGAGCTATATACAGGGAGTACCAGTACCAGATCAATGTGGAGCTATATACAGGGAGTACCAGATCAATGTGTAGTTATATACAGGGAGTACCAGTACCAGATCAATGTGGAGCTATATACAGGGAGTACCAGTACCAGATCAATGTGGAGCTATATACAGGGAGTACCAGTACCAGATCAATGTGGAGCTATATACAGGGAGTACCAGTACCAGATCAATGTGTCGATATATACAGCGAGTACCAGTACCAGATCAATGTGGAGCTATATACAGGGAGAACCAGTACCAGATCAATGTGGAGCTATATACAGGGAGGACCAGTACCAGATCAATGTGTAGATATATACAGCGAGTACCAGTACCAGATCAATGTGGAGCTATATACAGGGAGTACCAGTACCAGATCAATGTGGAGCTATATACAGGGAGTACCAGTACCAGATCTATGTGGAGCTATATACAGGAAGTACCAGATCAATGTGGAGTACCAGTACCTATCAATGTGGAGCTATATACAGGGAGTACCAGATCAATGTGGAGCTATATACCAGATCAATGTGGAGTACCAGTACCAGATCAATGTGGAGCTATATACAGGGAGTACCTGTACTATATCAATGTGGAGCTATATACAGGGAGTACCAGTGCCATATCAATGTGGAGCTGTATACAGGAAGTACCAGTGCCATATCAATGTGGAGCTATATACAGGGAGTACCAGTGCCATATCAATGTGGAGCTATATACAGGAAGTACCAGTACCATATCAATGTGGAGCTATATACAGGGAGTACCAGTGCCATATCAATGTGGAGCTATATACAGGGTACCAGTACCAGATCAATGTGGAACTATATACAGGGAGTACCAGATCAATGTGGAACAATACCAGTGGAGCTATATACAGGGAGTACCAGATCAATGTGGAGCTATAAACAGGGAGTACCAGTGCCAGATCAATGTGGAGCTATATACAGGGAGTACCAGTGCCAGATCAATGTGGAGCTATATACAGGGAGTACCAGTACCAGATCAATGTGGAGCTATATACAGGGAGTACCAGTACCAGATCAATGTGGAGCTATATACAGGGAGTACCAGTACCAGATCAATGTGGAGCTATATACAGGGAGTACCAGATCAATGTGGAACTATATACAGGGAGTACCAGATCAATGTGGAGCTATAAACAGGGAGTACCAGTGCCAGATCAATGTGGAGCTATATACAGGGAGTACCAGTGCCAGATCAATGTGGAGCTATATACAGGGAGTACCAGTGCCAGATCAATGTGGAGCTATATACAGGGAGTACCAGTACCAGATCAATGTGGAGCTATATACAGGGAGTACCAGTACCAGATCAATGTGGAGCTATATACAGGGAGTACCAGTACCAGATCAATGTGGAGAGGTACAAGGTATTTGAGGTAGATATGTACATGAAGACAGGGTAAAGTGACTAGGCATCAGGATAGATAATAATAACAGTTCACCTGTCTTTGTGCTTGTCTCCGCCCCCCTCCAGGTGCCCATCTTCCCTATTGTCCCATGTATTTATACCTGTGTTCTATGTTTGTCTGTTGCCAGTTAGTCTAAACTTGTCAAGTCTTACCAGCAGTCTTTCCCACCTTCCTGTCTCTCTAGTTCTGTTTCAGAGTTTTTCCCGGTTCTGACCTTTCTGCCTGCCCTGACCCCGAGCCTGCCTGCCGTACTGTACCTGCCTGACTCTGACCCGACTACGAACCCCTGCCTGCCCTGACCGCAAGCCTGCCGTCCTGTACCTGCCTGACTCTGACCAGATCACGAAACTCTGCCTGCCCTGACCCCGAGCCTGCCTGCCGTCCTGTACCTGCCTGACTCTGAC
This sequence comes from Oncorhynchus tshawytscha, assembly GCF_018296145.1. NCBI lineage: Eukaryota > Metazoa > Chordata > Actinopteri > Salmoniformes > Salmonidae > Oncorhynchus > Oncorhynchus tshawytscha. The sequence continues at coordinate 25,752,495 of NC_056433.1, read as the reverse complement.
CAGATCACGAAACTCTGCCTGCCCTGACCCCGAGCCTGCCTGCCGTCCTGTACCTGCCAGACTCTGACCAGATCACGAAACTCTGCCTGCCCTGACCTACCCTTTGTTTCTAAATAATCTGAGAACTGTACTATCCACCTCCCGTCTCTGGGACATATCCTGAGTCATGATACACAGAGTAGCAGCAGCATATGATGAGTGTAAAAGTGTGTGCGTGTGTGAGTGTGGGTGTGTGTACAGTATGTACTGTCTGTGTGTTTGTGTTGTGTCCGTATGCGTGTGTTATGTGTGTGTTTATGTAGTGTATGTGAATGTGTGTGGGTTTTGTGTGGGAATGACAATGTAGTGTATATGGTGTGTATATAAAGTCTAATGGGTGTTTATAGGGTCAGTGAAAAGAAGTCAGCGGTGATGCCGCCAGTCAAGATGCTCTTGATAGTGCAGCTGTAGAACTTTTTGAGGATCTGAGGACCTACCTTACAAGTTGTTTTCCGACCCGTGCCTCTGACTCTTTGGCAACACATTTCCCATTTTGTAGACAGTTCTGATTAAGAGGTTGTCATTTGCGTCGCTGAGCAGTGCCCAATAAATAAATAAATAAAAATGTTAGATGCTAACATTGCTAGATGCTAACATGGTAACACCCCCATCCAAAACCAAATCATTGGGCGGCAGGGTAGCCTAGTGGTTAGAGCGTTGGAAGGTTGCAAGTTCAAACCCCCGAGCTGACAAGGTACAAATCTGTCGTTCTGCCCCTGAACAGGCAGTTAACCCACTGTTCCTAGACTGTCATTGAAAATAAGAATTTGTTCTTAACTGACTTGCCTAGTTAAATAAAGGTCAAATAAAAATGTTGTCTTCTCACTTTGTGTGCACAGCTGTCTGTGTTTCACACCTGACTGTCCTAGCTAATCAGCCTCACAATATGGGCATCAAGAAGTAGAATGGACGTGTTCGTGCAAACATTGACATACATGTTCTGTTTTTATTTGGAGTGGGGTGGTGGCGTCTAAGAATTGGATTTCATTGTTTCTTGGGTACAGTTTCCTGCTGCTAAACAGGTACAGTCATTTGCCTCCTTCCTTGGGGCCTAAGGCACTCCATTTCAGTGCAAGAGGCATGAGACCCTGGTTCGATCCAGGGCTGTATCACAACCGGCCATGATCGGGAGTCCCACAGGGCGGCGCACAATTGGCCCAGCATCGTCTGGGTTTGTGGGGGGGGGGCGTCATTGTAAAATAAGAATTTGTTCTTAACTGACTTGCCTAGCTAAGCAAATACAAATTACTTGAATGCTTCTCCAATGTTATTCCCTAAGATGAAAAGTTACTATTAAAATAACTGTACTTACTGTTAATAATTGTATATGTGACGGAAAGCTCTGTAGAGATGTGGAGATATGCTCTGATGAAGGTTGACTGACCGAAAGCTTAGCCTCTATTAAAATAAATGCGCTAATTTAGACTAATTAAGGTATCTAAAAAAAAAATGCTGACATGGGCTAATTGAGTGACTGACAGTGACTGACACCATGAGGAAAACTGCTGATACACAATCAAATTTCGAAATTTCTCCTTGTTTATTCTACTATTCTGTCAACAGTATGCTGAGACCCGAGCAAGGGGGATTGATCCTGGGGCCTACAAAAGGGGGTCCGCCAATAGCCCAACCCTGGTCTAGCTACTGTATTTTCTGTCTGCTGTCGCCATCTAGAGGTGAAAGTGATTAACATGTTTTCACTAGTGACTCGTTACTTAGTAACTTATGACTCAGCAACATTCTTTTACGCTTGAGTCTGACTTGGAAAGTTGGCTATACTGACGCGGGTTGGTGCCACTGGTGGGTTTGACCATGCTGATTAGGGTATGGGTGGGGGAAAATGACAGATGACAGCAGTGCCGGGTGGGGTGTTAACAGATCCACGCCAGATCCGCTTTCTGCTATGGAATCCAAAACAAAACTCCATGTAAATGTGGGTGTGATTATCATCAAATGAATATGGGTGTTTCTCTGTCCTCTGGAATATCATCCAAATGTAGACAGAATTTGTAGACAGCCTGGTCTGTAGACAGCCCGGTCACCCTATGTAATCACTAGTGTGGAAGACTACAAGTGTACATGTGTACCGAGACTAGTTAAATGTTGGATTGAATAGTTACAGGAGGCTTAGTTTGATGAGGAGCATTTGTCTTCGGGAAAATTTAGGCACAACTATATCATTCATTCAGCACTGCAGCATCCATCACACTCAGACACACCCACAAACTGACACAGTGAATGGAGATGGTAAATAGTTGTGTTAAAAACAACTTTGTTTTCATTGTGTAACTCTAACAAGTATGTTTAGGCAACTAACTACTGTTCCTTTACTCTCAAGTTCCTCGGCATACACATCACAGACAAACTGAATTGGTCCACTCACACAGACAGCATCGTGAGGAAGGCGCAGCAGCGCCTCTTCAACCTCAGGAGGCTGAAGAAATTCGGCTTGTCACCAAAAGCACTCACAAACTTCTACAGATGCACAATCGAGAGCATCCTGGCGGGCTGTATCACCGCCTGGCATGGCAACTGCACCGCCCTCAACCGTAAGGCTCTCCAGAGGGTAGTGAGGTCTGCACAACGCATCACCGGGGGCAAACTACCTGCCCTCCAGGACACCTACACCACCCGATGCTACAGGAAGGCCATAAAGATCATCAAGGACATCAACCACCCGAGCCACTGCCTGTTCACTCCGCTGTCATCCAGAAGGCGAGGTCAGTACAGGTGCATCAAAGCTGGGACCGAGAGACTGAAAAACAGCTTCTATCTCAAGGCCATCAGACTGTTAAACAGCCACCACTAACATTGAGTGGCTACTGCCAACACACTGTCAATGACACTGACTCTACTCCAGCCACTTTAATAATGGGAATTGATGGGAAATGATGTAAATATATCACTAGCCACTTTAAACAATGCTACCTTATATAATGTTACTTACCCTACATTATTCATCTCATATGCATACGTAGATACTGTACTCTATATCATCGACTGCATCCTTATGTAATACATGTATCACTAGCCACTTTAACTATGCCACTTGGTTTACATACTCATCTCATATGTATATACTGTACTCGATATCATCTACTGTATCTTGCCTATGCTGCTCTGTACCATCACTCATTCATATATCCTTATGTACATATTCTTTATCCCCTTACACTGTGTATAAGACAGTAGTTTTTTTGGAATTGTTAGTTAGATTACTTGTTCGTTATTACTGCATTGTCGGAACTAGAAGCAGAAGCATTTCGCTACACTCGCATTAACATCTGCTAACCATGTGTATGTGACAAATAAAATTTGATTTGATTTGATTTGATTTAATCAACATACTCTAACACATACACCCCATGTGGGTATTAGACAACCTCATTCTTACCAGCTGGGTAGCGTTAACCAGTTCAGCTTGACTGAAGAGGCCCTTATTGCCAAGCCTGGACCAAAGCCTGGAAAATGTCATCTTATGTAGACTGGAATCTCATTATTCATTGAATTCATATAACACTTAATAGCATAAATCATACCATGACTTGCTGGTCCTAAACCTTCCTTTACTCTCAACATATCTCCTCCAAAGTAATGGATGCTATGGTGTAGGATTACATAAGCATAGGTAGGACACTTATTCCTTGACGAAGAAGCCAGTCTGTTCCTGTTGGCTGAAAAGTACACGTCAGCACTCAATTTGTAGGTTACTCGTACGCTATACGGCAGATATGCCACGTTCAAATGCTAATGGTAATTATGAAATTCAGAAATCTCCGACTTGCTAATAGGTTGTAGTTATACACGTGCCGCGTTTAACCAGTTAGAAAGTCGGATATATTTGAGTTTTCTAGTTCCCGACTATCACTTGAACGCTGCAATAGTTCTAAAACACCCTTACTTCCTGATAGCGGTTTACTGACACATGACACTCTGTTGGTAAGTCGACTCAACTACTGTAAATGAACTTCCTGAATGGAAACAAAGCTAATATGTCTGACAATACATTATTTCATTATCTTGTTACTTTTCTCAGGTGATACCACCGAACGCTAAACTTCTAAACTGCAATAGCAACAGATTATATCAACCGAACTGACAGATATTTGTGGCAGCAAAAGGAGTCATCATCAATAGACTTATATTTTTTCGCGTGCCAGTTTGCAACGTTCTGCGGAAACCGCTGCCTCTTGGCTCTGGGTTCCATCGAAAGTTACAATGTTGCAACTGCAAGTAGGATGAAACACACGATGTGGACGCTTTCAATAGTCAGGTGATTCAAGTCATTGTTATTGTATTCAAAGTTAGCCTTTATCGTTACGAAAATGAGGTTACGATTCTTTAAAAAGAACTTGCTCATTCTCATGGGTGTTTCTTTAATTATTGCCACTGTCATGATCATAACACGTGTATTAATTTATGATGAAGTCACGGGTGTTGTCGCTCAGGAAAACATGTTGTCCGGTGACATGGCGAAGTTTCAGTATGGTTCTGTTCCTATATTGATGAAGTCTGTTTACAATGCCAATTATCACCAATACGTTCAGAATGCGGACACGTATCCTGGGGAGCCTAAACTGGTCCTGGTTATTCAGGTTCACAACAGACCAGACTACCTCAAAATACTTATCAAGTCATTGGAAAATGCAGCTGAGGTCCACAACTTTTTGCTGATTTTCAGCCATGACTATTTTTCAGAGGAAAACAATGACATAGTGCAAGGGATAACTTTCTGCAAGGTTGTACAAATATACTTCCCCTACAGCACACAGCTCTATCCCAGTGAGTTTCCTGGGCAGGATCCACGGGACTGTCCACGAGACATATCCAAGGATGATGCTTTAAAAACAGGCTGCCTCAACGCTGAGCATCCAGATTCGTATGGCCACTATAGGGAAGCCTCCATCACACAGACCAAACACCACTGGTGGTGGAAACTTCACTTTGTGTGGGAGCGAGTGCAGGCTCTTCATGGTTACAGTGGCTTTGCAGTTTTCCTCGAGGAGGACAACTACATCTTGCCCGACCTTTACCACCTTTACAACGAGATGGTTGGATACAGGAAGAGCAGCTGCCCTGACTGTGACATGCTGGCGCTAGGCAACCACAACGGCCTGGCAGAGTTTGATAAGCTCAGCAACAAGGTGCAGACTGCCGGGTGGATGTCTACTAAGCACAACATTGGCATGGGCATTTCCAGAGAGGTGTACTACAAGCTGATGGGTTGCAATGATGACTTCTGCACCTATGATGACTACAACTGGGACTGGACCCTCCAGCACCTGTCAGGGACTTGCATCTCCAAGCCACTCAAAGTGCTGGTGGCCCAGGGATCCAGGGTTCTCCATACTGGGAACTGTGGGCTGCACCAGAACAAGGAGGCCTGTCTGCCTGAGCTGGCCCTACAGAAAGCACAGGAGTCTCTTAAGCTTGCCAAAGTCTCCCTCTTCCCTCAGTCCCTGGCCCTAACAAACACAGAGTCAATGGAGCACAAGGCTCACATGAAAAATGGCGGGTGGGGTGATATCCGTGACCATGTTCTTTGTAATAACTATGCTAAACGTCTGTGAACTAAGGGTTTCTCACTTTCATCTTTTTGATGTACTGAGGATTGAGGAAATAAGTGCCATTCATACATTGAGTTCCAAAGACCGCAGTGTGTTTTAATTGTGGTTTTTAATGAGGTCTTCCAAGGGTTAGTGAACATTTGATTAGGAATGTTTGTGTGTATGCAGCAGTGTGATTTATAGCTTGGTTGTTATTACCGAAAGTACCATGATTGCCAAATATATTTCTTTATTTTTTTTAACAGATTATGCAAGCCTATTCTTATGGACTGTAACATCGTTTGCTTTATATTTTCTAAAAATGAAGACCACATTTTTGTTGATGTAAAATGACTGTGTTAGACTTCATGAAAATAACAATGTTTCAACGCCAGCAGCTAATTATTATGGTACACATGAATTACTTCATATTGAAAATAAAACTAAATCAGAGTAATACATTCTTGGTTTCGACTACATGTTAGATCATTGCCATTTGTATACATCCTTCAGAACAAATAAGAGAGTTGAGCCATTTTCCCATTTAATGTGGTGATGCTTATCCAACTTCAGGATCTCTTACCAATTCACACAAAATCTAGAATCTAATATTTTTCCTTTAATTTGTATGTGGTGCATACGGTATAAATAGAAAAATAACAGCAACAGTCATTGTTCGGTATATAATGAACAAACCTGTGTCACTTTTATTGTACAATAGAACCTAATCTTGAAATGACTGGTTTATTGACAAATATATTAAACTATGTTCACTTTGTATCTGACTATTGGTTTTACTTGTACAATAATTACTGTACAAAGCCTACAGTATGTAATTTGTTTGACAAATGTGTCAGTACAATAACAACATGTTTTACATGGGAACAACAGGAATTTACTGATATTGGTGTTTTTTTTTTTATTGTGATGGTTAGGATTTCTTATCATTATGACCTTACAATGATCACTGACCTATTCTTGTTAGAGCAAAAGAGTGTGATGGGTCCACACTCAAATGTTGCATAAAGCTTACTTAATAAAAAATATATATGTGTTTGAACCAACCAAACTTCTGGCAGAGCGCATTCCCCTTTTGATTACAATGGCTTGTGAAAGTATTCACCCGCCTTGGTATTTTTCCTGTTGTTGCCTTAAACTGAAATTAAAATACTTTTTTTTTTTTTGGGGGAGGGAGAGGAGGTTGTATCATTTGATTGACACAACATGCCTACCACTTTGAAGATGCAAAATATATATTTTTTGGTGAAACAAACAAGAAATAAGACCAAACAGAACTTGAGCGTGCATAACTATTCACCCCCCAAAGTCAGTACATTGTAGAGCCACCTTTTGCAGCTGCAAGTCTCTTAGGGTATGTCTCTATAAGCTTGATACATCTAGCCACTGGGATTTTTGCCCATTCTTCAAGGCAAAACTGCTCCAGCTCCTTCTAGTTGGATGGGTTCCGCTGGTGTACAAAGATCTTTAAGTCATACCACAGATTATCAATTGGATTGAGGTCTGGGCTTTGACTAGGCCATTCCAAGACATTTAAATGTTTCCCCTTAAACCACTCGAGTGTTGTTTTAGCAGTATGCTGGAAGGTGGACCTCTGTCTCAGTCTCAAATCTCTGGAGGAATGAAATAGGTTTCTTTCAAGAATTTCCCTGTATTCCTTCAATTCTGACCAGTTTCCCAGTCCCTGCCGATGGGAAAAACATCCCCACAGCATGATGCTGCCACCACCATGCTTCACTGTGGGGATGTATTCTCGGGATGATGAGAGGTGTTGGGTTTGCGCCAGACATGGCGTTTTCCTCAATGGCCAAAAAGCAACATTTTAGTCTCATCTGACCAGAGTACGTCTTCCATATGTTTGGGGAGTCTCCCACATGCCTTTTGGAGAACACCACATTTTTTTCTTTAAGCAATGGCTTTTTTTCTGGTCACTCTTCCGTTAAGCCAAGCTCTGGAGTGTATGGCTTAAAGTGGTCCTATGGACAGATGCTCCACAGCAGAGATTGGACTTTTGCAGCTCCTTCAGGGTTATCTTTGGTCTCTTTGTTGCCTCTGGTTTATGCCCTCCTTGCTTGGTCAGTGAGTTTTGGTGGGCGGCCCTCTCTTGGCAGGTTTGTTGTGGTTCCATATTCTTTCCATTTTTTAAATAATAGATTTAATGGTGCTCCATGGGATGTTCAAAGTTTAGGATATTTTTTTATAACCCAACCCTGATCTGTACTTCTCCACAACTTTGTCCCTGACCTGTTTGGGGAGCTGCTTGGTCTTCATGGTGCCGCTTGCTTGGTGGTGCCGCTTGCTTGGTGGTGCCGCTTGCTTGGTGGTGCCGCTTGCTTGGTGGTGCCGCTTGCTTGGTGGTGCCGCTTGCTTGGTGGTGCCGCTTGCTTGGTGGTGCCCCTTGCTTGGTGGTGCCCCTTGCTTGGTGGTGCCCCTTGCTTGGTGGTGTTGCAGACTGAGGCCTTTCAGAACAGGTGTATATATACTGAGATCATGTGACAGATCATGTGACTCTTAGATTGCACACAGGTGGACTTTATGTAACTAATTATGTGACTTCTGAAGGTAATTGGTTGCAACAGATCTCATTTGGGGCGGCAGGGTAGCCTACTTGTTAGAGCTTTGGGCTAGTAATAGAAAGGTTGCAAGTTCAAATCCCCAAGCTGACAAGGCACAAATCTGTTGTTTTGCCCCTGAACAAGGCAGTTCCTAGGTTGTCATTGAAAATAATAATTTGTTCTTAACTGACTTGCCTAGTTAATAAAGGTTAAATCAAATTTAGGGGCTTCATAGCAAAGGGGGTGAATACATATGCACGCACCACTTTATTATTTTTTAGAACTTTTTGAAACAAGTCATTTTTTAAATTTCACTTCACCAATTTAGACTATTTTTGTGTATGTCCATTACATGAAATCCCAATGAAAATCTATTTAAATTACAGTTTATAATGCAACAAAATAGGAAAAATGCCAAGGGGGATGAATACATTTGCAAGGCACTGTAGCTATTTTAACTTTCAGCAAATATTTCCATGGGCTTCCACGATCTTCCTCTATTGGCAAACATTATTTTCACAAAATTTGCCTAAAAGGGAAATATTTGTATTTCCCTCTCCTATGCCTGTGAATTTGACAATGTACCTGTGTTTTTGAAAACCAGATGACATCATTGGATCTGTCTTTAAATAGAGGTGGAAATTTAACCTGCAGTGCTCTGACGATTTTCTCTTCAGTGGTGGAAATGTGTAGGATGCAGTTACTTTTTTTCTTATTTAAAAAAAAAACATCTGTGCCTTGTAGAGATGCCCCTTTCTGCTTCTTATATCATGTGTAGTTTAAGATTGCATATGCAATATATTATATGAATGCTGAATGCAAGTTAATGCAAAATGTTACTCACCCACTTTTTTATTATAAAGCAAAATATTTCTGAGATTTTTCATTTTACCACGATTTCTTGTTGGGTGGCTGATCCACATTCCTTTTGGGAAATTGCTTTATGAAATTATGTTCAGACAAAAAGCTTGTAGGCTATTATAGTTCTGTTATAGGCATTATAGCTGTCTATTTGCTTTCTCATCTCATCATTTAATGTTTAACAATATGGGGAAATAAAAGATGGCATTGTCAATCAGTGATACCATTCTTCAGAATGCATGGTTTGTAAATGGGCTTGGTTTGAATAACATGTCTCGATGTGAGCAAATTACTTTATGCCCAAAACTCTCCCATATTTGGTACAGCCTATAGTTTTAACTGGTTTATGATCATTTTTAACATTTTAACTTCGATTGATTAACATTACAGCTAGAGCAGAAAAACGGATCCTAGACCTGTCGCAAAAAGCAACGTATGGTCACATGACTCAATACGTTCTTTCCACTGGTCAAGAACCATTCTGTGCCTTTATTTCCGGAAGTGCATCTTCAGATTGTAAGAGTTCCCAGATCCAAGGTTCGTAAACATCACTTCCACAATATTGTACAAACTAGCTTAATGATCCATCATGAAAAATATCTGAATTTTGTGGCTTTAGATTTTCGATATTTTTAGTCAATTAGGCAAACAACAAGCTAGATGCCAATTTGTTTACATTAGCAAGCTAGCTAGCTAACGTTAGTTGGAGTTGCTGTTGTCACATTTGGAGAGAGGTTACGTAACAAACCACTTATTAATATTCATGTGTATTTATTTTTTGGTAACATTATACGAACAATGTGGTGTGTAATGTGTTTACAATAGCTATGTCGTCTTGCAATATGCTAACCCGACTAGCCTGTATGGAAACTAATGTTAGCTAGCTAACGTTACCTACGCTTAGCTATTGTAGCTAGCTAACTATTTGTGTCTCATCAAGGCACAGTCAGCAGTTAAGATACGTTTACTGTCATAACATAAGTATTTTATTTGTAGCTAATCAGGCCTTTATATGTCCAATTTATTTATTTATTAAATAGTTAATTCATGTCCCTGTGCCTCATCTAGCAGACATCCAGCTTTTACCATCCAAGCCACAGAATGACTCATTGGTTCCACCGAAACCCATTGAAAGCAACTGCACCTGTCTCCTTCAACTTCTATGGAGTTGCTGGAAGCCCATCAGCAAACAAGATATGCAAGTATGTAGACTTGGCAATTGATATCCATTCTTAGTATGGCAATTGAAAACAAGTTTGCTTACATGTATATTTTCCTCATCAGTGACTTGAGAACAACAAGGGCAAGACTCTTAGAGATGTTCACAGATACCACCTGCAATCCCGAAATCATGAAAAATGCCACCGATGCTTATTTCTCCCTCTTACAAGGTGAATTTGCTGTTTTGTTTGTGCCTTTTTCTCCTCTCTTTAGCCGGGCTCACTGTTTTGTTGTGTTTTTGTGTGGTCTTTTAGCTACACTCAGCTCAACATGCTTAACTATTTTCCTTTTGTTGTTATTAACAATTAGTTGGCACTCTTTTGATTGACATGACACAGGATTCATTGCATCTCTGGATGGCACCACACAAGAGAACAAGCTTCGGTTCATGCAGAACTTCAAGTGGACTGACACTTTGCAAGGAAACATCCCAAGGTAAAGGCTTCTAGCCCATAGGTGGTTTCACAGAGGTGGTTGGTTACCTCCATCAGCCCCACAGTCAGGTCTCCAGTCAACACATACATTTTTAGTTACAATAGGCTTGTCTTGCATTTCCTGCTGACCCTGTTTTATAAATGTGACGAGTGGCTCGATTCGGTCTTATGAAGCAAAATGTGAAATGTTTTTTACATTGGTTTAAAAGTAAAGACTTAGAGCTAGACAATGGTATATCAAACTCTACAGTTGAGTAACAATGTGAAAGTAATTCTGCTTTGAAAGTTGGCTCTTAAATGTTTTGGTACACCTACTTGTTAGCAATTTTTGTCATTCTTCAATAACACAAACTCCAAGCAAATCAGAGGGAGGAAAATAGGTTTATTCAAAGAGGACATTCTCCCCTGTCCTCACTGGTTCTCTCCAGTGATTCTGTCTCCAGAGCAAAGGGACAGCATGTCATTTTATAACCCATCCCTAGCCTGTGGTTGACCAATTAGAATTCCTTCCATTAAAGCTAGCCAATGGCCAAATAACAAGTATCCTATTTCAGAAGATGTCTCTGAACCATTGATCAATAATTCCCTATTACAGAAAAAACACTATTTCCCTTCATCGTTATTACTCTATTGACTTCTCGTCCTTTTGACCTCTCGTCCTCTGTCTCTGCATTCTGTATTTATCTTTGACATATTCTTACATACTGGAGAGCTTTTGTCTACACCCATTCCGCATCTTTCACACCTTAAGTTAGCCAGTTAAAATAATGATCATATAGGTGACAGCGTCTTAACTTTAGCTAATTTGTATTAATTATTACAGGAAAATAAACTCACAAGATCATTATTTACAAGTCAATTTAGAGAATTTTAGAACTTGGTCTCGTTGGCCTAACATTATATCCTCCTTTGACTTTGGTGCAGGTCATGTTGTTTTTCAAATTAAGGTCTCTGGTAAACACACACTATATCAAATAAAATTAGTGTATTTGTCACATGCATAGGATACAGAAGGTGTACACGGTACAGTGGAATGGTTACTTGCATAGTGGAGTCTTTTGTTTAGACATCTAGCTAGCTAAACAATGAACCATATCAAATCAAATTGATTTTATTGGTCACATACACATGGTTAGCAGATGTTAATGCGAGTGTAGCGAAATGCTTGTGCTTCTAGTTCCAACCGTGCAGTAATATCTAACAAGTAATACATTTCCTGGGGTAACTGTGTAAGAAATAATACATTAAAAAAACAAAATACTTCATAGTTTCCTAAGAACACAAAGCGAGGCGGCCATCTCTGTCGGCGCCAGATGTACTTGAACCATAATCCCAACTCCTAATGTAACTACCCTGCATGAATCTGCTGGTAGCTAAACTAACCAACTAGGTTCAATGTTAGCTAGCTAGCTAACATTAGGCTATGACAAGCAAGACAAATGGCTCTGCGATACAACTAATATTAATACACAGCCAGCTAGACTCTCTATACATGGATGAATGCTTCTCCCTCTCTGTCATGGATGCCATGTTTGCCCTTATTTTGAAGATGTAATCTGGAGACAAGTGTTTTATACAAAAGCCTTCTATGTTCTCTTTTTGACTCCCTCCGCATATTTGCAATCAAACGGCAGAATTCTCCATCTCCTTAGTTATCATACTCTGCTTCCACCGGATATTCCACTGATTTCAAAACTTGGTCCTCCAGGAAGTGGAGAGCATTAGCTAGCAACACTTGTGCAGTTCTGCGTGATGTCTTTTGAAAAAGCTGTGTTAGAAAGGATTACCTACACATACCAAGCAGCTCATGTTATAGACAGAAGCGTGGTACATGTCAGCATGTCCAGCCCAGCCATTATCTCAGCCAATCATGGCTAGTGGGAAGGTTCCTGTTTTTTTCCCCGTGGCTAAACCAACTAGGTTTGTAATTTAACATTTGTATTCATATTTACAGATGGCATACAAGTTTGTTATTAAGACATGAAAGTTCACATGTTCCAGAAGGCATTTCTGGCAAACACATTTTGATAGAAAATGTATGTTTACATTCAAATGCCTCTCCTGTAAAGTGACACAAGTCACACATGTGTTATTACATCATTACTCAGGTTCAACATTTGCATAGTTCTCTCACTGCAAACAGATGTCTCTGTTCATTATAGAAATACAGTCTCTCTCCAATATTGTTATTAATATCCTGTCCCATTGCCTCTTTACAGTGCCCAACAAGATGCTATTTTTGAACTGATCTCCATGGCCTACAATGTTGCAATTTGGCACACCAAGTTTGCCTCAAGACTTGCAGGAAAGGAAAAGTAAGTGTTTATTTTCTGCTTTACTAATTTATCTTACAATGCATCTGATTATGCAAATTAGGTCATTTATGACTGATGTCAATTCACACTCATTCTATTTACATATCGATATTTTAAAGGGTACACATTGACATTGTAATTTTCTTTCCTTTTCAGTGTAACAGAGGTAGATGCAAAAGATGTCCACAGGAGCCTGAAATTTGCTGCTGGGATTTTCAAACACCTCAAGGTGATAAGCTCATATCATTATTATTGTTATTATAATAATAATACATTTTATTTTAAGCACTTTTCAAGACACCCAAAGTCACTTTACATAGAGATAATCAGCAAGTTAAAAAGTACACTCTGATAAACCTAACATATGGTTCCTATATTGCCCACTTTACATTAACCTCAACACATGGTGAATAAATTACAGTATCATCAACCTGGACACAGGTTACTGGTTGTTGGTGCATGGTTGTGTTTAGCAGCAGACACATTCTCCTCTCTGGTCTCTCCTCTGTAGGAGGTCCACATCCCCCGCCTCATCACCCCAGCAGAGAAGGGCCGGGACCTGGAACCCAGAGTCATTGATACCTACATTGTCCAGTGCCAAGCAGAGGCACAGGAAGGTAGCTACACTGGACCCAATCAACTGTTCTGCATGATGACTAGGGTCGGGAGCTGACAATGTGACTTGGTCAGGAAAACTTCTCGGGCCTTAGGGGAAACTCATGTTCCCATGTATTAGTCAAATCAAGTTTTATTTGTCACATACACATGGTTAGCAGATGTTAATGCGAGTGTAGTGAAATGCTTGTGCTTCTAGTTCCGACCATGCAGTAATATCTAACAAGTAATCTAACCTAACAATTGGTGTGTATGTGAGAGAGGGAGAATAGCCTACTTATGAAAGTGTTTGCAATGAATATGATCTTAGCAATTATTAACCAATTTTTTTCTGTTTGCAGTGACGATTGCCAGAGCGATTGAGCTCAAGCATAACGCCACTCTCATTGCAGCCTTGGCCTTCGAGACGGCAAACTTCTACCAGAAAGCTGGTAAGTATTTAGGTCTGTCCTGTCACTTCATTACAAAAATGCAACAAAGTCAAGATCTTAAATTGTGTTGGAATGTCTGGATCTAACCATTGTTGGTCCTCCTGATCATTCAAATGAAGGTTATCCTCTCTGTCTTCCCAGACGGCACACTGAACACCCTGGAGCCAGAGTGCAGCAGTAAGTGGAGGAAGTACCTCCAGCTGAAACAGCACTTCTACATGTCCTATGTAAGTCATTGAGCAGTTCTAGACAGTTGAGAGAAAGTCTTCGTTTTTGTTTTTGACTGTTCTGTAAATTTCGTGGTATCCAATTGGTAATTACAGTCTTGTCTCATTGCTGCAACTCCTGTACGGACTCGGAAGAGGCGAAGGTAGAGAGCCGTGCGTCCTTCAAAACCCAACCAAGCCGCACTCCTTCTTGACACAATGTTCACTTAACCCGGAAGCCAGCCGCACCAATGTGTCGGAGGAAACACCATACACCTGGCGACTGTGTCAGCGTACACTGCGCCCAGCTTGCCACAGGAGTCGCTAGTGCGCAATGGGACAAGGACATCCCTGCCAGCCAAACCCTCCCGAACCCAGATGACGCTTGGCCAATTGTGCAATGTCCATGGGTCTCCCGGTCGTGGCCGGCTGCGACAGAGCCTGGACTTGAACCAGGAATCTCTAATGGCACAGCTAGCACTGCCTTAGATCACTGCGCCACTCGGGAGGTAAAATGTGTTTCTAATGATGCTTATGCCCTTCATTTGTCACTTTTTCAGGCATACTGCTACCACGGACAGACTCTCCTCTCTAGTGACAAGTGTGGGGAGTCAATAAGATCTCTCCAAGAGGCAGAAAAATGTTGGTATTTCTGTTCTAGAGATGATACATCATGTTTTGCCTTTTTGAAGCACTTAACAGGTGTCTCTTCATCTTAAGAAGTGTAAATATTTACAGGTCTTGCTTACTGTGTTAAGGCTACTCCAGAGCTGAGACTCTGTGCAAAGAGTACCGTCAGACCAAAGGGCCGGGTAGCACGGCCAAGCCCTCTGAGCAGCTCTTCTTCACCAAGCTGGGTGGCTTGATCAAAAATACCCTGCAGAAGTGCGAGAGAGAAAACGGATTCATGTGAGTCAACACACACACACCTCCCGAAGAACATTGATTTGTTTAGAGTAAATAACATTAAGCAATTGTAGCATTTATACGCAAATGTTTCATTTCTCCAGATACTTCCACAAGGTCCCAGCCGAGGCGCCCCAGCTGGAGCTGAAGGCCAGCTATGGCCTTGCTGAGCCAATCTCCTTTGAGTTCCCAGTGCTCAGCGAGCAATGCACCCCTGAAGTCTACGCCACCTTTGACCTCACCAAGGGGGCCAAAGACGAGAAGGTAATGCTGCTCAGCCATTTGGCACTGAAACATAACTTGATTACTATAGTTTTTGTGCTCTGATTTTGTTTTGAAGTTATGTCTTCACATATTTTGTCTTGTTACTGATAATAATCATATAAAGACACTGATAGAGTTTTGTTCATTTGCTTGTCTGGGACAAAAGGTTTCACATTTTTCCCCCTCACTATTTTGATTGCAGGCCAAACCAAAACGGGAAGAAGAGGTTATTAAGCCAATGAAGGAACCAGATTTGAAGCCTCAGAAAGATACAGGCTGCATCATCTCTTAAACAACAGGAAGACTACTCCCATACTGTACACAGGCTTAAATTCCACCTAACACAGATATGGAGTCCCATTTCCTTTCCATGAAAAGTAAACCATAGGAAAAGTCCTTGTTGTTTCTTTGATTTGTGGTAAAATGTTTTACATTATGCTGATATGCAGTGCTACCAAGCCAGACTATTCAGTCATTGAGTATAAAATGGCCTCTGAGAAAAGGTTATTGGTGATGGGGGGGATAACATAATAGATATGGGAGTAGAAATGTTAATCAACAAGGAACAAAAGAAAAGCATGGATTTATTCATGCATTGGCTTGTTTTACATGTAGTGTTTTATGGTCAGTGATTTACGGTAGCATCTGTTGTACTTAATTTTATACGTAGCTGTTTTCACATTTTTTGGGACAAAATATTATTGGGTCAGACTTACAGCTGAATTGTTCTCTCACTAGTGCTGTTGGGGATTTTGTTAAAAGCCCCCGTCATATTGGATCTTTATTTATTACTCATTTAAGAAACTGACAAATCGTATAGTAAGAACTTAACACTCCATGATGAATATCTAATCATTTGAGCAAATCATATGTTTTCATTTATTTTATTTTTCTGTCTCTGCGATTCTCTAATCAGTTTTCTTAACTGAAAGGACACTCCTGTACATACAGAGACTATTCATACTCTCTCAAGACTCTCCATTGCTGGGTAGGGCCTGTATTTATTATAGTAACCATTGTGAAATATTCCCCTCTTTTTATTAGAGATTTGAGGACAAGGCGGTGCTTGTCTTGGGTCATAATAACCATAGCAAGGCCAACTGTTCAGCAGGAACATGGAACAACATCTGGGAAGCAGTCAGGAGAGCGCAATGTGCTGAATGTTGCAGATAATAAATGTAATTTAAAAAGCTGATATGAGCATGCCTGTTCTACTCAAAATATTTCTCTGAACGTTCCATAACATTGTACCCTGCGGATCTTCCTGTGATCTCCAAAAACTGTTTTAAATAACCCAGACTAGTGGCCATGGTTGCTGTTAAGTCTGATTGATGAGCGCAGGAACAATAGAATAATGGTTAATGAAATTCAAATATGATGTCAATCAACCTGCTCAAACCATTTCAGTGAAGGGAATAATGTACTTTGGCACATGGTTTTACACTATGTACGGAAATCTATCAAATTCATTTACTCAGTTTTATTTTCTGTAAATGACTGATATACTCCATATGTATGCATTACTATAGCTTTCAGAGTACTGATTCACCATCATTTCCTAACAGTTTTTTAGAACTAATGACAACTAGCCTCTACTAAGGTAGTACAATAGGGGGACAAGTAACCACTAGTATAGTATACTAATTTGCCAATCAAGGAAGACAATTTGGCATTCTTTCTGTGCAACCTCAGAGCCCATTTGAATGGCTTTACATTTGAAATCTTATTAGTCACACCGATGTCAGACCTCAGTGTAGATGTACTGTATCCAGCTCTAAATTAGAATGAAAATAACACAGACTATATATTATCTTTACAAGCCCTTTTTATTCTTGGAACAATGGATTTTCACAATCAAGGACCAATTGTATTTATTTTAATGAACACGTCATTTGCTGTATCATAATGTATACACCAGTCTAACATTACTCTTCTTCGAATGGTGTCCTTCATTGAAAATGTGTTTCAAATGGAAATAAAAACATCAAGAAACCTGAATTACTATTTTATGCTAAGTTCAAACATTACATTTCCTGGTGCGTGTTGTAGTTAGGGTTGCAAAATTTCAGGAACTTTCAAAATCCCTGGTTTTCCTGAAATCCCAGCCTTAGATAGACATCACATAATTGTATGTCCCATTATGGTGTATGTGAGGGCATGGGCAGTGCCATTGAGGCTATCTCCATTTGAAGTAGTCAAGTTTGTTCTACTTTTATGGGTTAGCAAACAAACTGCCACCTGTAGTGTTGCTTGAACAGGTATAAAGACAAGGTTGGTGATTTACTGCCACCTATATTTATTGAATGTTTGCTCAAGAGTACAATTCATTGGTTGATCACTCCTCGTGTGATCCTTCCTTAAACCATAGGATGTCCCACTCAGTTGACTACCTCAAAATGGTGAAAGTCCTCAATGGCTCTGCCCATGCAAAAACAATGGCTTTTGGGCACTAGCATCCTCTTTCTATGTCTATGGTTAGTATCATTAGCCAGAGGAACAACAGTACTGCATATAACAGTTATCAATAAACCTTGACATTTGAAAAAGCCCAACCCTCAGTCTTAGAAGGAACTGAAATGAGTAGCCTGTCATCCAAAGGCAGCGTCTGACTTGTGTACACAGTAATCATGACTCAAATGTGTGTTTCTGGTGTGTATCAGGTTTCAAAACTAACGAAGGACTCGGTATCTTGCTTTTTTCTTTTGCATTGATTGACCATTCCAGTAGCATCAAAGTGGAGGAAATGTATTTACTCTGAGCTGAGAAAACATTTATACTCTACAGACAGCAGCACAAGGAAAGGAAAACATTTTCTTCAGTGAAGAATGAGCGAAAGTTTCAAGGAAGTAAGTGCTTTTCATATGAATGCTAAAGGGTTGACCTGTCGGAGGGTTACAGACTTTTCTTTATAATTACTTTTTCAGTATCTCAATTCAGAGCTACTTTTATGTTTGCTACCTGTATGGATCATGCTAATAGCTCTTTAAAGCTAGAATCTGCAGTTGCTACATCAATTTTTGTATTTATAGATGTATGATATATACTCATTGAATATAACGTTTACATGCCTCATGACCTTAGTTGAACTGTCATACCCTATCAGAATCAAAAATGTAAGCTTGTTAATGTAAACAAACACTGTATAGCCTCAAAACATGGTTAAAACTATCATATCGATATCATGGGTGCATCCATAGAGCTATGTTTTTGAGTGGTTGCATTTTTCTAGGCCCTTCCCCCAGCTTTTTACCAAAACAGAGGTGGGGTATCCACTTTGTTATTGTTTCAACTGCAGATTCTAGCTTTAAGACTATCCCTTGACTAATAGATGGCGCCACTGGAAATTGCTAACCATAAGTGAATGTAGTACGCACACAGACACCATTATCAACACAACCACAGACCTTATATGAATTGTTTATGCAGAACAGGGGTATTCGAGAGGATATGGAGTAATTCACAGTGTGTCTCTCAGGGCCCTGACATTCAGGGAACACAGTTCAGGGGTCCTTCTCTGTCCCAGCAGAGGAGGGTCATCCATTTCTCCAGCGGTGAGACTCTAGAGGAAGATAACAGTGAGGAAGAGGAGGATACATCACATGAGCAGGTGTTTAGGGAGCCTGAAGACATGGTATGGAAGTATTCAAACAGATAAGATTTAGATTCTTAGTAGAAATACTTTTTTGTCCATTAGTCATCTAAATGTAGCACTAACCTGTGTGTTTTAGCTTAAACTTCCGTGGAGAGCATATACTTGGTCTCTGGGCAGGAAGTCATTGCGCAGTAAGTTGCATTCCATTCCAGTGTGCTCTTGAAACATTAAAATTCAGCAAGGCAGTGTACTCCATATAATTCAGTCAATGTATAGAAATACTGCTTTACCACTGTATGTACAATAAATACATTTTGAAAAGATCTTACAAAAAGTATTTTTGTCTTCAGCTTGTGATTTTCTTGGGGAAAAACTGGCTGGTCTACTTGGCCTTAACACTGCCAAATACCAGTATGCTGTAGACGAATATCAACGTTCCATTAAGGTAAGGTAGTTGTACACATAACATAACACATCACATAGTCTTTCTTGACCACATAGGGCCAGGCATGAGTTTTTCCTGACAATGTGAGCTGACCAGGTACAATTGGCATTAGGCCCAACAGTTGTTCCTGTTCTGGTCAAGTGGCCAGGAAAATCTCCTAGACCTACATATAAAGCCTGCACGACATATTCAGAAATGTAAGCCACATATGAATGTTTCCATTCATCAGTCATTTTTAGCTCTTGATTAGACATATCAACTCTAATAATTTAGCAATCAAACTCAGACAAAACTCAATTCTGTCTGAGTTTCTAAACATAATTGAAACATTGGTAACCCAACAGTTTTTATCACTTCTAGACCACAGCCAGTAAAGAAACGGAATGCTCTTATGAGGAAGGAACAGAGAGAATTCACCTTTCTTCAAGGATGAGCAGTGAATATGGGGCCACAAGCTCCCACAGACCCCCTGCTGGTTCTCAAGCCTCCCAGAACATTGAGCACAGAACTACAGGATCCCACAACAAGGGCTATCAAAATGATAATGAGCACTGAGAAAGAACTAGCTATTATGAATTAAACATATTAACATGTGTTAAGAAAGCTAATATTCATGTTGATGATTGTATTTTTTGCTGTTCCTCTCGCTATGGTTTCTACCAAACCAGGGTTCAAATACATGTATATTTGATATTTAAAATACTTGTTTCTGTGTATTTGAGTATTGCCCAAAACCAGTACTTTTATACTCCTGAGACCCAGTAATACATTTTTGTCCTCTCTAGTGGACATCAGTTCTTGGTCCATATCACCGAGGCCATACAAGCCACTGTATTAAGTCCTGTTGTCCCTCTGAGAGGACATTCTGGGCTTTTCGATGATATCACGCATAGTAGCAACACAACATGACGACAACCATGTATGGCGCTGTGTGGGCGAGCGGTTTGCTGATGTCAACATTGTGAACAGAGTACCCCATGGTGGCGGTGGAGTTATGGTATGGGCAGGCATAAGCTACGGACAATGAACACAATCGCATTTTATCGATTGCAATTTGGATGCACAGAGATACCGTGACGAGATTCTGAGGCCCACTGTCGTGCCGTTCATCTGCCGCCATCAACTCATGTTTCAGCATGATAATGCACGGCCCCATGTCGCAAGGACCTGCATACAATTCCTGGAAGCTGAAAATTTCCCAGTTCTTCCATGGCCTGCATACTTACCAGACATGTCACCCATTGAGCATTTTTGGGATGCTCTGGATCAACGTGTACGATAGCGTGTTCCAGTTTCCGCCAATATCCAGCAAGTTCACACAGCCATTGAAGTGGGACAACATTCCACAGGCCACAATCAACAGCCTGATCAACTCTGTGTGAATGAGATGTGTTACGCTGCATGAGGCAAATGGTGGTCACACCAGATACTGACTGGTTTTCTGATCCACGTCCCTACCTTTAAAAAAAAGGTTTCTGTGACCAACAGATGCATATCTGTATTCCCAGTCATGTTAAATCCATAGATTAGGGCCTAATTAATTAATTTAAATTGACTGATTTCTTTATATGACCTATAACTCAGAAAAATCATTGAAATTGTTGCATGTTGTGTTTATATTTTTGTTCAGTGTATATATATAATATATCTCTTATTTTTTCTCCCAGCTCTCAGAAGGTTATTTTAGTATTTGAATGGTTGTTTGACAAAACAAACAAATAGTCTTCCAAATTGTATTTGGAAGCACTGTATTTTCAAATACTTATTTCAAATAACTGGGTTAAATTCATGGGAGTCAGAATTTGATCATTTTCAAATACTTTCCAAAATTAAACGACTTGTTTTTTCAAATAAAAGTGATATGAATAATTGTTTTGAAATGTATTGAAAAGTAATTTAAATACCTGAAATAGCATTTGACCTATTGCACTTTATCTGTCTATGTTAATAAAATGCTGGATTTGAAAAAAAAAGGCATTTCCCATGCATCCCTTCAATTTGATTGAATTTCTGACAAAATACGTTTGTACAGTATGCGAGCAAATGTCAGACATATTTTGTAGAGCATAGCTAGTTGCTACATATGACTGACTACCTTCAGGACAGGGCCAAAATAATTCGACGAGGATGGGATTCGAACCCACGCGTGCAGAGCACAATGGATTAGCAGTCCATCGCCTTAACCACTCGGCCACCTCGTCGTTCTACCCAATGCTAAACAGTTAGCTTTATCAAACGAAGCTACATATGTTTTCACAACATATAACGTTGAATTTCAGAATCGTTCTGATTTGTATAAATAAAATGTATACATTTTAGCTAGCTACATCTGTCTTAATCATTCCATTGTGGTAGATAGCTAATGTTAGCCAGTTATAATTTTTAAACTGGACCTATCAGCGTAAGAAAACACTGGCGCATTCTGAATTCAACAAATATCCAGTAGCAGCAGCGAATGCTTTGAAAGCCAATATGCAAATGATTAACAGAGTAATTTAGTCTGTTTCGGATTATCGTGAGTTGTATAACATAACTTTAAACTCTTACAAGGACTCACAGAGAAAGGCAAGGGCACGGAGAGCTGTAACTCTGCAAGTGGAAATGCCTGGTAAGGACAGCTTGCTGCTAGCAAGATAACCTTAACTAGCTAACTCGTAAGGGTGAGGACTAGATGGTATATAACTACGAAGATAATGGACTTTTCGTAGCAGGTTAGGATAATTAGGTTAAGGGTAGGACAATTGTTAGGTTTAGTGATAATTAAAATGCAGAAATTCTCCCGAAACGACATTTTCTTTTTAAGATTTAGACGGTATTTGCGTCACTTCCGTCCGTAGCAGTATAGCATTTAGCCACAACCGCAAGTAAACTAGCCAACTTGCTAGCTACCTGCTTGAGCTGTGTTGTTGACCAATTACACAACTTTCCCTCACCTATTAGGTAGCCAACGGCATACATAGCCAGCTACATACTTAGCTAGCTACCTGCCAAGTATTATTTACCTAATAAAACAACAATGTGATCCCTGCAATAAGGTAAGTTAGAAATAAATATATGTTTACATAAGATTCAAGAAATGTCATGGTGTGTATTTCCCTCAACCTTTGATAGCTCAGATTGAGATTGCTCTATTTGTGTAAAATGCAGATATCCTTCCCTGTCTCCCCTCTTTTTTTTGTTTGACGTGTCATTTGGTGTGTTCAGTTGATGACTGTCAGAAGAAATGGAAGAACCCTAGGGACACACTCGTCAGATTCAAGCAGGCTGAAGAGCAGAGGAAAGCCTCTGGGGAGCCAGATAGTTACAAGAAGAACTGGATGCACAGCAGGAGAATGTCCTTCCTCACCCCCTTCATCCAGGCCAAGAGCTGGCAAGGAGACACCACACTTGACTTGGAGGATAGGGGAAATAAGGAAATGGAGAGGAACGGGGAAAGTGCCACAGAAGGTGTGGATGACAAATCAGCCTTCATTATCCACGAGATCGAGGGGGACTAGGCAGACGATGAGGACGCTCCCTCTCCTGACACTGCATCAGGATCCTATGGGCCCAGCCAGAAGAGGAGGTGGCAGATGGATGGGATGGATGGAATGGAGGACATAGAGGATGAGATGTTCTTTAGTTTGCTCCCATATTTTAGGAAGCTCCCCCATGGAAAGAAGAATGCTGTAAAACTGAAAATACACCAACTTTTACATGAAGCAGCATTCCAATAACCCACTGCCCCGCCACGCCCCCTCCTTTCCTCGATTCTGTTTACCGTGTTTTGTAAAGCATAAGCCTACATTTTGTCATGTTACCAATTATTGTTCTATACTCAGTTTGATACTATGCCTGTTGTTTATGGTGATTGCAAGGTCAATTGTTAACAAATAAATACTTTATATATTTGAGGGCCTGAATTGATTGCTGTGTCTGCAAGCAATTCTCCCAAATGCTCAGAATAATGAAACACTACACCCTTCCCTCTGGGCAGATGTGGAAACCATTGGCAATGGTGATGCTACCAGTTAAGCAAGGTTAACCATTAATGTAAATCATTGGCAAATCCGGGGAGGGAAGATCTCACTAGCCAGCTTTGACTCTGTTTTGCATGCTTTTTTAGAAGCACCAACACAAGTCAGTATTTGTTTTTAACACATAAGCAGAGCGGGGTAGTTTTCAATACTTACCAGGTGGTGGCAGTCTCACTGATTGTCATATAAAAAAGTGTTATTCCCCCACAGCCAATGAGTGTTGTCTCCCATTCGTTTTCCCTGAGTTGTTTGGGGAGGCACTCTGAACTGGTTTTATAACGTCCCACATATCAGCAGCACTGTAGATTCAAGGCCCCCAGTTACTTTTTACCATAGCAGACATAAACTTTATCAAGGGCTCAAGGTCCTCTGGTTCACTTGGACACATAAACCAAAGCAGAAACTATAGTCTAGCCATATTCATCATGTCCATGCAGACACTTCTCTTCTTGACAGGGCTGGTTGCGCTGTCCAGTTCGTACACTGTAAGTACAGGCAATACATTTGAATTATGATTGTGAAGATGATTACTAGACATGTAAAGGTAGTGCTTAAAGGAATAGTGGAATTGAAATTCTAGCATATTTATTATTTGCTAAATATTTGTTTCTCTTTGGGGGGACAGATTCCTCTGTCATCTCGTGTGCATGGTATGTCAACCAAATATCTTACCATAAAGTCAATTCCAAATACATCAAAATGATTCTACCTGCATGTCTTGATCTGAGCCATGCTTTTTATGTGCAGAGGTATATGGAAACGGCGAAGATGATAACCCCTTACTTAACTTGGGTGAGTTTGAGGAACTTAACAGGATGTTTGTATGTGGTCATTTTGATTAAACATGTAATGTTTGATGTTCATGACATGAATAGTGATCAAATGTTCCATTCATTGTTTTCAAATTATATTTGGCCTGACAGGAGCAGAAGAAGACTTGGTTGAAGGGGATATGCTCATTATGGCAAGAACCAATGGCTTTATTTTGCTGTAAAAAAAAACAGATTGTCCTTTGATAATCTTTATAATGTCTTCCCTGAGTCCAGAAAGATTCAGTCCAATTAGTACATGACTCTTTTTCTTCCTTTTAACAGCCAGGACGCAATGCCTTGATTGACACTAAATACAGATGGAAGTTTCCCATACCCTACATTCTGTCAGATGACTTGGGTAAGTGCAAGTTGAATTTGATATAGAGTCCAACTAAAATGACTTGAATTCATTTATTTACATGCAACACAGCATACAAGGCATATTATCAATTTATTACACTGTAAGCCACTTGTAATGTCTTAGCTTTGTTCTTCCTTGTCTTTCAGATTTGAATGCCAAAGGTTGTGTCCATCAGGCATTTGAAATGTATCGTCTGAAATCTTGCATAGACTTCAAGCCCTACGAAGGCGAGAAGACATACATCAAGTTTGAAAAGAGAGGCGGGTATGAGCTGACAGTGTACATATTGTCCAACGGCCATTGCTTTTACACAGAATGCTCTATAGCTTTCATGTATGCATTCACCAGGACAGACTAAATGAACAAATCTCAATCAATTTGTTACGCAAAACAATTGTCTTCTTGCGTAACTGCTGCAACGTTTTAACATTTGACTTTAAACATGTCTGCCCTCACACATCCATATAACTCAACGTTGAACTGTGTTTGCCAGGTGTTTCTCCAGCGTTGGGGACCAGCAGAATGGACAGATCCTGTCCCTGGGCGATGGCTGTGACCACAAGGCTGTGATCGAACACGAGCTCCTCCACGCTTTGGGCTTCTACCATGAACAGTCTCGCCAGGACAGAGACGACTATGTCAAGATCTGGCTGGACCAGGTCACTCCAGGTCAGTATCAGTCAGCCCTCTGGTTGATGAGAGACAGCAAGGGTAGTGGATCTTGGCCACAAAGGGCCAAGTGGAGGGTTTTGTTACTGCCCAGCACTAACACTATTCAGCCTAGCACTATTCACAACATGTGACTGTCTAGATACAATACCATTATTAGTTAAGTGGGAACATTTTAGTATAACATGTTTTTTATCCTTTCTTGCAGGGCTGGAACATAATTTCAACAAATACGATGATTCCTTCATCACTGACCAGAACACTCCTTACGATTATGAGTCTGTCATGCACTACCGGCCATACTCCTTCAACGTGGACCCCAACATTCCCACAATCACCACCAACATCCCAGAATTCAACAACATCATTGGCCAGTACCTGGACTTCAGCAAACTGGACATGCTGAGGTTGAACAGGATGTATAACTGCTGTAAGTTTTGTGAGACATATGACAGAGAGTGTTACCTATTTTTCCTGACACAGCTGTGTGGCAGCAGTGTAGGAAAATGCAAACTACTCGTTTTAAGAACAAGCTAATCACCTCTCCGTTTTTGTCAAGTTAAAATGTTCTAGTGTCAGATGAGATGATCAAATTATAGTTGCTTCATTGTGATCCACGTGTCGACTGAGATATGCCCCTCCTCCGTTGCCAGCCTCCCCTCTCACTCTCCTGGACCAGTGTTCCTTTGAGTACAACAACATCTGTGGGATGATTCAGAGCCCCACTGATGATGCAGATTGGGTCCACACCAAGAGCAGCACTGGGAATGAGGATCACACTCTCATTGGCCAATGCAGAGGTCAGAGTTCAACAATACATCACCTCAGATCAACCACTTCTAGGAGTAGATTACCATACCCTCAATCCTAACCATTAGAGTGAAGAGCTCTAACATATTGTATGTGTGATATCTTTGTGGTCTTTTAGATGCAGGTTACTACATGCACTTCAACACTAAGACTGGGAAGGAGGACGAGTCAGCTCTGCTAGAGTCTCGCATCCTGTACCCCAAGAGACACCTGCAGTGTCTGCAGTTTTTCTACAAGATGACAGGCGGACCGAAGGACAGACTTGTGATTTGGGTGAAGATGGACGATGGGACTGGGACAGTTCGCAAACTGAAGAAAATACACACCATCTGGGGTATTCATTTTCATATATACAATCACTGATGTATGTATTGTTTATCCTCTTTGGTTGAAACTTTGTTACTGCATGATTTCATTTCGATTTGTAAACTAGGAGATGCCGACCACACATGGAGGATTGTCCACGTCTCCATGGAGATCGAAGAGAAGTTCCGCTATGCTTTCCAAGGTATCCGAGGAGATCCATCTACAACCAATGGAGGAATCTTCATTGACGACATCAGCCTGACTGAGACTCGCTGTCCCAACGCTGTCTGGCAGATCAAGAACTTCACCGGAATCCTCAACACTGCAAACAATACCACCGTCATGGACAGTCCAGTCTTCTACAGCCCAGAGGGCTATCGTTACGGTGTACGTGTGCGTCCCGTCTCTGACTACAGTGACCACACAGGGGGCTACACTGGGATGTACTTCCACCTGGCCAGCGGGGAGAATGACGTGGTCATGCAGTGGCCGGCCCTGAATAGGCAGGCTAAAATCGTGGTCATGGACCAGGATCCTGACATTCAATTGAGGATGTCGTCTGCTCGCAGTCTGACTACAGACCTGATTAAGAGTACGTCATTACTGTGTTTAGAGAATACACTTTAGGTTAGATTTGTCTTCATGTACACTTTACCTTAAAGTCATTTCTCTTTGCTTAACTTAATCATATCTGGATAAATCAGGAAATGCTTTGTTTGTTATATCTGGCCCAAAATCTGGTCAGATTACGACGGCAATGAAACAGCTATAATGTGATTTAATAGTCTAATGATATACAGTATGTTTCTGTGTTCTCCAGCTCCAGATGGAAAGCTGTGGTGGGACAATCCAACTAATGTGGGGACCTACGATCCAGGGTGTGGGTGCTACAGGGGAGAGTCGCGGGGATGGCGCAACATGATCAAGCATTTCGACTTGCGACGACGGAACTACCTGAAAAACGATGACCTCATCATCTTTATCGACTTTGAAGGTAAGAATTTGTTATTAACTGACTTTCCAAGTTAAATAAAGGTTACAAAAAAATGTGGAGGAGGATTAGTATCATTACTGGTCAGATCACACACTATTACAACACTCATTTGTTTTACATCACTATCAGATATCAGGATTTGACTTTCTGCAATGCTTTGCGATAGCCAGAGCAATAAAGGAGCTTGTTAGACTTTGAGGTCAGCTGACTAAATGGCCACACTGCTTTTAATGTCTCTATAGACATAACATCTCTGATAAAAACAGAGGTTCCCATCAACCCAAAGGAGTGAGGACGTATTTTATTGCCACCGAGGGGAGGTAAGCTGTTTATTTTAAATTCTTTCAAATGTATTTTATTTTTGTGCTGGGGATTTTGTGAGATATTTCCGAGAGTCACTTTTTAAAGTAGACTGCCATTTGTATTTTCATTAATATTGTTCCAATTTAGTTTTTCGTGTCTTTGTATTTGATATTTTGGCAGAACCGGCAGTCCTGAGGATTTGGACAGACTCAAGAAGAGTACAGAAAATAACAGCACAATTTATCTAAACTAATGTTGTGAGTAACTATAAATTATTTTGTAGAAAATGTGATTGGTTTGAAAACTTTATAAAATCACTAAAAACTCTTTGAAATGTTATTTGTTTTTACTGTTCAAACATTCTTATTCACAAATTCTTTCATTAAAGTTTGAGTCTTCAAATAAATGCTTCATTATGTTTTTTCTGTTGCACAGGATTTTTTTGTTATGGAATAAAAATCAATATCACATAACACTTCGTAGATATGATCACAGTAAAATATATATATTTTTATACGTATGAGGATCATGGCTCCTTTATATGTCACTTAAATGACAGGGGATTATTATGATTCACTTTTAGTATCTCAAAATGTTCATTTTGTAATACATTTTATCTCACACACTTCAATCATCATATTCATAATCTAAAATATGTTTGCATTGTTACCATAGCGTGTTATATTACCCATAGAAATATATACTGAACAAAAAATATAAACGCAACATGTAATGTGTTGGTCCCATGTTTCATGAGCTGAAATAAAACATCCCAGAAATGTTCCATATGCAAAAAAAAGCTTATTTCGATAATATGTTGTGCACAAATGTGTTTACATCCCTGTTAGTGAGCATTTCTCCTCTGCCAAGATAAACCATCCACCTGACAGGTGTGGCATATCAAGAAGCTGATTAAACAGCATGATCATTACACAGTTGTACCTTGTGCTGGGGATAATAAAAGGGCACTCTAAAATGTGCAGTTTTGTCACACAACACAATGCCACAAATATCTTAAGTTTTGAGGGAGAGTGCAATTGGCATGCTGACTACAGGAATGTCCACCAGAGCTGTTACCAGATAATTTAATTTTAATTTCTCTACCATAAGCCACCTCCAATGTTGTTTTAGAGAATTTGGCAGTATGTCCAACCGGCCACACAACCGCAGATTAAGTGTAACCCTGCCAGCCCAGGACCTTCACATCCGGCTTCTTCACCTGCGGGATAATCTGAGACCAGCCACCCAGACAACTGATGAAACTGAGGGTTTGCACAAGTGAATAATTTCTGCACAAGCTGTCAGAAACCATCTCTTGAGTCCCTGTTTCAACTGTACCGGGCAGATGGCAGACAGTATGTATGGTGTCGTGTGTGCAAGCAGTTTGCTGATGTCAACATTGTTAACAGCGTGCCCCATGGTGGTGGTCAGGTTAGGGTATGATCAGGCGTAAGCAATAGACAATGAACACAACTGCATTTTATCGATTGCAATTTGAATGCACAGAGATACCATGACAAGATCCTGAGGCCCATTGTCGTTGCATTCATCTGCCGCCATCACCTCACGTTAGGGGAGGCAGGGTAGCCTAGTGAGCATTGGACTAGTAACTGAAAGGTTGCAAGTTCAAATCCCCGAGCTGACAAGGTACAAATCTGTTGTTCTGTTAACCCACTGTTCCTAGGCCGTCATTGAAAATAATAATTTGTTCGTAACTGACTTGCCTAGTTAAATAAAGGTAAAATTAAAAATAATACACAGCCCCATGTCCCAAGGATCTGTAGCATATTCCTGGAAGCTGAAAATGTCCCAGTTCATCCATGGCCTGAATACTCACCAGACATGTCATGTTTGGGCTGCTCTTGGTCAACAAATACGACATTGTGTTCAAGCCAATATACAGCAACTTCACACAGCCATTGAAAAGGAGTGGGACAACATTCCACAGGCCAAGATCAACAGCCTGATTAACTCTATGCAAAGGAGCTGTGTCATGCTGCATGAGGCAAATGGTGGTCACACCAGATACTGACTGGTTTTCTGATCCACGTCCCTACCTTCTTTTAAGAATTTATTTCAATTGATTGATTTCCTTAAATTAACTTTGAAATTAATCTTTGAAATTGTTGCATGTTGCGTTTATATTGTGGTTCAGTGTAATTACTATGTTGTTGCCAACGGACGCTAGCAGAACTCAAAACCCCACTATTGCACTCTTGAACACACTTATCAACACTTATCACTTTCATGGCCATATCTGATTATTAACCAAAACTTTCCACTGAACCTGACAAGACAGTTTCCACACGACAATAAAGTATTGGTGTTGTATTGAAGTTTTGATATGTAACATGATAACCTGTGGGTCAAAGTTTCCCTTCCAGCTTGCTGTATTAAGAGTATTTAAAGGGCTTTAATTAGTGCTGTGGTATCAGGTCTGTGGTCAACCTCTCCAAAATGTCACTACTGGGGGTCTTGTGCTGTCTGGGACTGCTGCTGTCTCCGTCCTCTGCATTCACGGTAAGATCTCTCTCTCTATCTAATACATTTGCCATGAATGCGTGATTTTGAAAACAACATTCTCATCTCACTTCACAGATTAGGCGGATGTCAAAGGAGAAATGTGAGAACTATTTTTTATTTAACCTATAATTAATCAAATCGTATGTATACATTTGTAATGCACCCGAATGGTGCTCATGTCACATTGGTGAGTTATTTTATATAACAAGACATATTTGTAGATCCAAGACAGGTCTAAGAAAAAGTGTTCAAATGGGTTTATAGCCAAACAAAAATGCATTCATTGTCTAACATCGTGGATCTTACTGTAGCCTTTGCCATTGATGCTGATGAGGTGATACGACGAGACATCCCCTTCGTCAACTCAGGTAACTTTCTTTGTGCGTACTGGTATACAGTGTATGTATTTGCTATTATATTTTGTGGTGTTTTAAAACTATCTTCCATGTCTATAATCTTTGATTTTCCATAGGATTGAAGACCCCTGTTGTTGAGGGCGACATTGCATTGAATGTAAGTTAGTACTGTGCTAAACCTCTCATTGTCTGCAAGTATGTTCGCTGTCTTTCGACTTAGAAGAAAAAATAGGGCTTTCAATAATAAAAAGAAGTGTGGTAAATAGCCCGCACTCTATAAATGAAACTTTGACCTTTTATCTATCTAGATTTTTGATTGATGTGATTTCAATAAAGACAACGATAGTACTTCCGGTGCAATCAATAATTAAGTGTTGTAATAAAAGTTATATCACTCTATCAGCCTGGACGCAATGCCCTTGTGGATCCAGCCTGCAGGTGGAAATTCCCCATCCCTTACATACTGGCTGACAGCCTTGGTAAAAATGTGCACCATCTCTTATCCTAATAACATGATTTACACTGGTGATAAACCATGATTAAAGAATACTGAACTATGGGTATTGCTACCAATACCATTACAATCAATACACATACAGATTATAATATTTCTAGTCTGTTAATCCCTTGTTTGTATTTCAGACCTGAATGCCAAGGGGGTCATTTTCCAGGCCTTTGAGATGTACCGGCTGAAATCCTGTGTGGATTTCAAACCCTATGAAGGAGAGAAGAGCTTTATCAAATTTGAAAAGCTAGATGGGTATAGTTTGTTTTTCTGATATACGAGTTTGCTCCTCCACTCGATTCTGCTAATGATCACAGTCTTAACAGCCTGAGTTGAATCTTGTGCATTACTGCTTGGCTGGAACAAAGGTCTGCACCCACACTGGCACTATGTGGATAAGATTGGTCTCTCGTGTTCAAGAGATAATTCACTGCTGTGGCATCACGGAATTGTTGCAGGTGCTGGTCTATGGTCGGAGACCTACAGACAGGGCAACAGCTGTCATTGGGCCCATCCTGTGACTACAAAGGCACCATAATGCATGAGCTCCTCCACGCCCTGGGCTTTTACCATGAACAGTCTCGCACCGACCGAGATGACTATGTGGACATCTGGTGGGACCAAGTCCTGCCTGGTAAGGTTCAAGAGCTCAACACCCAAAACATTTTTGCATGGCCAGCCTTATTGTAAAACTTACCACAACCTTTGTATGTACATTCTACAGGTATGGACCACAATTTTGATAAATACGCTGATGATTTCATCACCGACCAGAACACGCCATACGACTACGAGTCTATCATGCATTACGGTCCATATTCCTTTAACAAAGACCCACGGTACCCAACCATCACAGCCAAGGACCCAGAGATGACCAAAGTGCTGGGCCAGTACAATGACTTCAGCAGCCTGGATCTACTGAGGCTCAACAGGATGTATAACTGCTGTGAGTTTTTCCTGATCAGGTCAATTGATCAGGAGGACCATCACTTTTTTCCTAATCACTTGATTTGACCAGAGAAAACTGCTGATGTTGTGTTTAACTTATGTTGTGTTTAACTGATTAAGTTTGCTTAGTGTGCTTGTGTATGATGTCTGTCCTGTAGCCTCCTCTCTGACCTTGTTGGACCAGTGTGCCTTTGAGACCGTCAACACCTGTGGGATGATCCAGAACCGTAACGATGATGGTGACTGGGTACGCACCATGAGCCAGCCAGGGTCTCATGACCACACTCTCATTGGCCAGTGCAAAGGTAGGGTTAACATACAGTAATACTAGGGTCAGGATCCCTGACATTGTCCAGAAAAAAACTCCTGCCCCTACACATCGCAAGGGTGGACACAGGTCTATCAACCATTCTGAATGGCATTCATAACTATTTTACCATAACACATCTATGATAACATCTTGTTTGTGATCTGTGTAGACGCAGGATTCTTCATGAACTTCTACACCGACACTGGTCGGGCAGGCGACTCAGCCTTTCTGGAATCCAGGGTCCTGCACCCCAAGAGGAATCTGCAGTGTTTGCAGTTCTTCTACAAGATGACTGGAAGCTCCAAGGACAAGCTGGTGGTCTGGACCAGGAAGGAGGATGCTAAAGGCAAAGTCTTATCCCCTACTGCAGCTGGGAATTTCATAGGTAGGCTTGAGAAAACTGGTGAACAGCCATGCTCAATAATCTGATAAACCATGGCTGTGCTATGCGTTGTAGCATCATAATATAGCTTCAACAGGTACAGTTTGAAAATGTTCAACCTTAAAAATGATCATTACCCTGCATCTGTTTTCACAGGTGATGACGACCACTCCTGGAAGATTGCCCACGTTCCTTTGACGATGGACTCCAAGTTCCGCTATGCCTTCCAGGGGATCAGGGGCGACCCAGCCAACTCCTTGGGGGGGATCCAGGTGGATGACATCACCCTAGGTACGGTACTCTGTCTTAACATTTTAAGTAACTGTAAAACCCTTTGATGTGTATGACAGGTGCTATGTGAATGAAGTTTTTATTGTCTTTATTCTTATTCTTATTAGCGGAGACACGCTGCCCCAGTGGAACATGGCGTATCAAGAACTTCAGCGAGTACATGAAGAGTTACGCCACAGGAGAGTACATCCAGAGCCCACGTTTCTACAGCCCCGAGGGCTACGCCTTTGGCATCCAGCTGCTACCCAACTCCTACTACGATGGGTACATTGGGGCCTTCTTCCACCTGAGCACCGGGGAGAACGACCAGGCCCTGGAGTGGCCGGCAGGGAACAGACAGGTCACCATCACACTGCTGGACCAGAACTCTGACGTCAGGCAGAGGCAGTCCTTCTCCTACAGCTTCACCACCAGTCCCACTCATCTCATCCCAGGTATGGGGCAGGCTAATGTTGGTTCAAAGGGGCACATAAACATTTTTTTCCCTCACACTCAGATTATTGTGGCTATTAAAGCTTTTAGGTTAAACAATCGTCATAGCATTACCAACATTTTTATGAGTCAGCATAACAAGACATCTATACATCAATATAAATCAGGACATGGAAATCAATTGCCTTCACAATCTATATGCAGATTATCTGCTTATATATAACAATCTTTCAGACTCCAACATATTGTACTGGGATAACCCGTCCAAGATGGGGACGTACGACCCGTCCTGTGACTGTTATCATGGCTGGACCTGGGGCTGGAACGCCTACTTCTCCCACTACCACCTCAATAGTAGGAGCTACCTGAAGAATGATGACCTCATTCTCTTCGTTGAGTTTGAAGGTGCGCCTGACTCTACTTTCAAAGGGCTCTAAGATTTTTTGGGGATCACACTTGAAACTGTGTTAAACATGTCCCCTGTCGTTTTGTATTTCCAGATCTAACTCCGCTGATCAAAAGTGAAGTTCCAATTAAGTCTCCAGTTCAGCTCCGGAGTCAGGACTGAGGCTGTCCAGAACAACTATCAGATGCAGACTTTATGCATTTTTAAATGTCAATGTTCACTTTTCTTTTTATTCCAAACATTCACAGAAAGGCAGTGGAAGTAAACATTGGCAGGCCTATACAAGTAAATGTGTCAGTTGTAATGTTAAACACTGTCTTGACAATCTGTCTGTGGCCTCCATCTGGATACTGGTTTGTTTATTTGTAGCCTGTGAAATGCACCTTCATGCAGCTTTTAACAGATTAAAATCAAACTATTGAAAGTATTGTCTCCAACATTAGTCTGTTCACCAGTTATCCACCATTTGCCCTGCCACCCATAACCAGAATAAAAGATAAGGATGTACAGTGGGCTCCAAAAGTATTGGGACAGTGACACATTTTGTTGTTGCTTTAGCTCTCTACTGGATTTTAAATGATACAATGATTGTAAGGTTAAAGTGCAGACTCAATTATTTTTACAACACTAACCAAACAACAACAACAAAAAACAACAAATTTTCAAGAATAAGAAATAAATAGGTAATTAATAATTAAAGAAAATTGCCAGCATTTTTTCATTATCTAAATTACATATGATTTATTAGTATAATATCAATAATTTTGAAAACATTTCCATGATTAGTATTAATGACATACTGTAAATAACAATATAATAATATATACAGACTGTCAGCTTTAATCTGAATGAATCGTGAATAATGATAAGTGAGAAAGTTACATACGCACAAATATCATACCCCTCAAAAAATGCTAACCTCCCCTGTTATTAAAAATGCTAACCTCCCCTGTTATTGTAATGGTGAGAGGTTAGCATGTCTTGGGGGTATGATATTTGTGCACCTGTAACTTTCTCACTCACCATTATTCACAATTCATTCAGGATTATCCGTAATCATGGTAGCATCCACATTAATGTAGAAGTGTTTATAAACATATTCTATTCTTATTTACAATAAAATGAACTAAAAAATGGCACATTATATTATTTACCATTCCTTTCTTTTGGGCACAAAATAATCTGAAACACAACCAAAACAAACAGCAAATGCATCCAACAAATTTGTATAGTCACAAGCTTGATGTAGTTGTTACGTGCTATGAATATGGGACCAAATACATCGTTTTTACTACTTTAATACACATAAGTGAATTTATCCTAATACTTTTGGTACCCTAAAACGGGGGGACTATGTACAAATTGTGCTGTATCTCTTAACGGTTTATTCGATAGGGATGGAAATACCCTCAAATTAAAGCTAACGGTCTGCACTTTAACCTTATTGTCATTGTATCATTTCATATCCAAAAGTTATGGAGTAGAGCGCCATTAAAAATATATATCACGTTCCCTATACTTTTGAACTCACTAGCTAGCTAGTTAGCGGGGTGCACGCTAATAGCGTTTCAATCGGTGACGTCACTCGCTATGAGACCTTGAAGTAGTTGTTCCCCTTGCTCTGCAAGAGCTGCGGCTTTTGTGGGACGATGGGTAATGATGCTTCGAAGGTGGCTGTTGTCGATGTGTGCAGAAGGTCCCTGGTTCGAGCCCAGGTAGGGGCGAGGAGAAGGACGGAAGCTATACTGTTACATACGTTCAAACGTTTGGAGCTCACTGTATGTTCAAACACACTGACACACTATTACCCACTCTGCCTGTCTTTAATAACACCATGTAGCTCAGGACAAATGAAGACTAGTAAATACATAAACCTGGAGAAAACACAACTGCGATTAATACACTATTTGTTTTATATTAAAATCATTTTGAAATTAGGTTTAAACTTAAGAAACTTAAACCTGCATGTCAGAAACTCAATCGAAAACACTAAATCATGTTTGAAACTGTTGCTGACATAGTACCAAAACACAATAACATATTTATCTGCCAAGGTTACAAGATAAGATCATTGAAGATAATGATATGACAAGACACATCTGACTGAACGGCAAAGTGAGAGAGAGAGATGTGATGGTCAAGTGTTAAGTTCACGTTACTCATTACAGTCATTATAAACAGATGTAGGATCTTAATTTGAGCAAGTTTGTTACAACAGGAAAATTATCCTCCAGCAACACTAAATGTGAATTATTATGTGGATTATTATTAATGGACATTTATGTAGGGATTGATACATTTCCATTAGAGCAAATCAAGTCTGATATTGTAAAGTGGATACATTATTTATAGCTTTGCCATTCCTGATGTGCAAGAAAATTCTTAGCAACAAAATGGTGGTCAAATTAAGATCCTACATCTGTATAGATCAAAGTTTCATCCAGACTCTGACTTTATTGGCCTGTTTACAATAGCAGATAAACACATATCCAACTCCTCCAGATTAAACATGGGCTTTGTCAATGCGCCATGGAGGATCACCGCTTTCATTGCAATTCTGGTTGTGTTCAAGGTAGGGCACACATCCTATGTTATTTAAAGGAATTGACTTAATTATAATAATTGTACATTTGATCAATTATATGTTGTGAGTCAAGCAGTGTCTCTTTTTGTTGTAGGTGCAAGCTGTTCCGACACGTTATGGTAAGTTCTAAATCGTCTCGTGCATAAGGGTGTATGTGTGATAATGCTCTGTGTTCTTACAGTATGGTTTCTCTGTTGAATGAATAGGTGGTGATGCAGATGCAGGTGAATTGCGAGAGGATATACTTGAGATCAATTCAGGTAATTTTCTCTACACTCTCTCAGTTAAACTGTAACATTATGGAAGTTATATAATAGTATGTGCAATAATCTCACAAATCTGGCAATATTTATTTTACTGAGAGTGATAGATTTGTTTATTTCCTGATATTTCAGAAGCAGATCTAAATCTCTTTGAGGGAGACATTGCAGGTGATGTAAGTACACTTCTCTTCATAGCCTTGTTCTATGTAATAGTTGACTAAACAAAATCAGTTAGCCTCGTTTTTTTTAAATGGATTTTGCAGCCAAGGCGAAATGCAATCCTGGATGAAACGAGAAGATGGAAGTTTCCCATTCCTTACATCTTGACAGATTCTTTGGGTATGTAGGCTCTACCAACCATGTCTCAATGCTGTGTGAAATACAGTCATTGACGACATTCTGAAAACCAGTTCATATTCACTCCCTCAGAGCTGAATGCAAAAGGTGTTATTCACCAGGCATTCGAAGCATACCGCCTGAAATCCTGTGTGGACTTCAAGCCCTATGAGGGAGAAAGCACATACATCTCCTTCACAAAGCTGAGTGGGTGAGTTCAGCCAAGTACACTGTAATGTCATGAGCTCTTGGTTAACTTTATGGACCGTCTGTCGCTCCAAAGCATAAAATACAAGGTTTTATGGAGAGCACAGATTAGAAAATGCTTATCTAAGGAAATGACATTCATCATAGTGTTCTATGCGTCTACAGATTCCAAACCTGTAATAAACGGTGACCCCTCTTTTAGTGTAAAGTCGAGGAATACTGTATGTCACGCTCTGACCTTAGATATCTCTGTTTTCTTTATATTTGGTTAGGTCAGGGTGTGACGAGGGTGGGTATGCTAGTTTTTGTATTGTCTAGGGTGTTTGTATGTCTAGGGGTTTTGTAGGTCTAGACATTTGTATGTCTATGGTGGCCTGATATGGTTCCCAATCAGAGGCAGCTGTTTATCATTGTCTCTGATTGGGGATCATATCTAGGTAGCCATTTTCCCTTTTGTGTTAGTCGATTCTTGTTCTATGTTTAGATGCCTGTCTGCATTATTCATATTAGCTTCACGGTTTGTTTTGTTGTTTTGTTAGTTTGTTCAGTGTTCATTCTTTTAACAAATATAGAATGTACGCAAACAACTCTGAGCCTTGGTCCGATTCATACGACGAATGTGACAGAATATGCTAAAGCATTTTGTTGAGTACTGTCCTTCATGTCACCATTGTTATGATGAGATACATATTCTGTGTGGACCACAGTAAAGTAATGTTATGGTGAAATATGAAGTAAGCTGTACGATTGTAAATCAGTTTTCTCCACAGAACAAATTAGGAAACATTGTATTGTTCCTATTTTTCCTTTAGCATATTTTTCTTACTTACTTTTTTAAAACTCTTCATTGTTGGTTAAGGGCTTCTTGGTTAAGGGGATCATTTATGGATCATTTAGCGATTTTAGTTAGATTTTTAGAACCCCTTCAGATCAAAAAATATATATATAAAAAATGATTGATAAAATATTACATTAGGGTTTTATTACTATAGCCCATAGAAACACATTGAAAAACACATTCATAATTGTTTTTTAAGTGTCTGTCATATATCTAGGAGCTCAGAAATATTGCGTTTTTTTTATACACATATTTAACCCCTTTTGGGTGGTAGGCAGAAAACTACCTTCATACTTCCATTCATTTTTTTGAAACTAGTACCAGTTACCTTCAAACGAGTCCCATGACACCATCGTTTTCGTGAGAATCTCCCCTTTCCACAGTGGGGTCACATTAGTTTGTAGCCATAACAGTTTGGACAGATGAGTACCCTGACACTTGTGGGGGTCATAATAGATATATAATAGGCAAAATAGTTCAGACGCTACAGGCGTTTTCGTGAGAAGACCGATTTTTTGGGGATGTCTCATGGTGTGACCAACACCTTTCACCGCGACATCTGGGGAGGTGGATTGAGAAACATCCAATGCAAAAAAAACGGATATCTCTTTCTTAAATTGACAGATTTTGATGGGGATTGTGTCAATCGACACTTAGGGATAATTAAGGTCTATTAAGTAAGCATTTCTCGGTATGTGACGAATAACATTTGTTTTAATTTGATTTGATTTTGTGTTTACTCTCGTGTCATAATGCGTAATCCTGTCTGTGACGGCCACAGATGCTGGTCATTTGTAGGAGATGATAAGGTAG
Organism: Oncorhynchus tshawytscha; assembly: GCF_018296145.1. Taxonomy (NCBI): domain Eukaryota; kingdom Metazoa; phylum Chordata; class Actinopteri; order Salmoniformes; family Salmonidae; genus Oncorhynchus; species Oncorhynchus tshawytscha. The sequence continues at coordinate 25,713,582 of NC_056433.1, read as the reverse complement.
GACAGAACCTCTCCATAGGGGCGCGCTGTGACACCAAGGCCATCGTGGAGCACGAGCTCCTCCACGCTCTGGGCTTCTACCATGAGCAGTCACGCTCTGACAGAGACGACTACGTCAAGATCTGGTGGGACCAAATCATAGAAGGTGGGTGTGATGGAGTTAAGCACAGACGGTGGCAGATACAAGTATCAGTTGTGTATCAAAGTGTACACAGATTTGCAGATGTTATCACAGGTAGAGCAAAATGCTTGTGTTTTTAGCTCCAACAGCGCAGTAATACCTAGAAATAGGGAAAAAAACACACACAATCCACACAAGAATAATTGCAAATCTTTACTTGGAAAAGTGATTTACAAGCATCTAACAATTTTGAATAACACATTCTGTAACCTGCATATCTACAGGAAAGGAGCACAACTTTAACAAGTATGAGGACGACTTCATCACAGACCTGAACACGCCATATGACTATGAGTCCGTCATGCATTACAGGCCATTGTCTTTCAACAAGAACGCCACCATCCCTACCATCACCACAGCCATCCCAGCGTTCAATGAGATCATCGGACAGCGTCTGGACTTCAGCGCAGTAGACCTGCTCAGGCTGAACCGCCTGTATGACTGCAGTAAGTGACCCAGATGGAATGACCTACATGATCAAACTGCAAGAGCCATCAACTTTGCTCCGGAGCATCAAATAAAGTATAAGGAAATTATGATGAACAACCACAGCCTTAGACATTGCCATTCTGATAGAGATTTAATGATGATGATTATGAATAACAGCTAACAGAGTTGCTGTTGTTGCAGCCAATACACACACTCTCCTGGACCAGTGTTCCTTTGAGCTGATCAACATCTGTGGTATGATCCAGGGTGAGACTGACGAGGCAGACTGGGTCCAGACCCTGAGCAGCGCTGAGGAGCCAGACCACACACTGGCAGGCCGCTGCAGAGGTTCCTACAGTACTACCTACACACATGGACAAAATCTTTCACATTCTTCATCCTGTTGTGACTTTACTTTTATTCATATGATGACTGTTATTCATCTAATCAACTGACTACGTTTAATTGTTTCCCGATTAAATGAATAATGTTACAATTAACGCATAAGAAATTTGGGCCACCATGAGAGCGGTTGTTTATTTAGTTACCATCTCCTGAATTAAACTCTAAAAGGTCTTTACTTATCACATCCATAAAACAGTCAATGTATGAATCAACCCCTCGTATCATATCATCATTCTGAACAGTCAAAACCTCCTGCATCTGCAAAAACCTCCGCCTTACTTATGATTCAGTACTACACAAATTTGATTCCTTATTTATTTACTAGCTAACTAAATGATAACACAGGATAAACATACACACTCAATACATTAGAAACAGGTCCCTAGCAGACTGTCACAATATTGCAGCTTGTTACAAAGGAGATGGAGAGGGCGAGAGAGAGGGGCAGAGACATAACACTTTGGTACATTTAGAAACTACTCTCACAGTAATCATATACTTTGCACACGAACCGCCGCCCGTTTGGAGTAAGAAATCATGAATGTATTCACGTGTAAATGCCTTGGTTTGCTGGGTATCTCAGTTGGAACCAAGGCTTCTTGGAAGGGGTTTTGTTTGGGCCTTTCCGAAGCACGCTTGTAATGCTCCAAAAGGGTCCCCACTTGTCTCTTCTACTGTTGTCCTCTGCCGTTGTCCAGTATCCATTGACTTGTCGCATAGTCCTGAACAGAACTACAGAGTTTATTCTACTTTCCATTTGCTCCTGAACCTTTCTCTTTGAATATAGGCTAGCCAGCAGTGTCGGTGGTATACATTGGGGGATGAGATTAAGAAGAGTAGTAGTATGGTCCCGCTTAAGTTCACTTTTCTAGATACTTTACTTAGGACAGCTGATCAGCTGTATCAGTGATTGTCTGGGAGGTGACTATCGTCTCTACCTCGTGTTGAGATTTCAGAGTTCGAACCACTTGAGACGCCTTTCTGTTCTCATATGTGAATTCTTAAGCCCTCGTTTTATACAGTTCATTCAAAATGGGGTTGTTCGAGAGGCTGACATGCTCACTGACCTCCCTCAAGGGGCAGTAACTACTCACTTGTACAAAGTTATAGAAACAATTTTCTCTTATATTTCTAACATCACATCGTTCTCTTAACAAAAACACTTTCATCATTGTTCATATTTCATGCACAACGTATTGGATGGAGATTTCGCACATGTAGTGGGTATTCTTTCCAAGTTACAGTATTTCCTTTATAACATGTTTAATGACATCACAAAATAACCAACAATGTCACCATTCCCAAGTTCTCTGTTGGGAGTATTGTTCCAGTATTCGCTTTTGAATGAGTTAAAGTTTCCGCGGGAAAAGTCTCTGGAGATACAGCACATTCCTTTGTGAATTTGGAGAGGGAGACACTGGATCTCCTCTCCTTTAATTTACAACAGGGCACACCCAGGTGTCAACCCCCCCACACCAATTCCCTCCTCCCCCTATAAATTTGGATCCTCACAGGACAGTCATGACAATCCTTCCACTTGATGTTAGCAATCATATATGGTTGGTTAAGTATTTGTACTGTATCAATGACCCTCTCTGTAGATGCTGGCTATTTCATGAGGTTTGACACATCTGAAGCGACAGTGGGGAAAAGCGCTCTTCTAGAGTCACGCATCCTCTACCCTAAGAGGAAGGAGCAGTGTCTGCAGTTCTTCTACAAGATGGTCGGGGCCCCCGGGGACAGGCTGTTTGTGTGGGTCAGAACAGACGATGGGACAGGAAATGTCTGCAGTGTCAAGAAGGTCCATACCATCACAGGTACTGTATTCAGGATGACCCCGCTTTCAACGAAATACATAAATATGTTACACATATGGTTTGTAGAGTTTTGATAGTGTCTGTGTTGCATGTTACTCCAGGAGTATAGGAAGGTGATCAGGAAGCTGATCAGATGTCTTATTTCCTCAGGTGATGGAGATGACTCCTGGAATGTAGCCCACGTGACCTTGAAGGTCAAAGAGAGGTTCCGCTACTTCTTCCAGGGCACGGTAGGGTCCAACAACAGTGCAGAGGGGGCCATCTTGATTGATGACATCACATTAACAGAAACCACCTGCCCCAGCGGCGTTTGGAGAATTCAGAACTTCACTGGCCTGCTCGCCATAACTCCAGCCGGAGGGCGCATCAGGAGCAAGCCGTTCTACAGCGCTGAGGGTTATGCTTACGGGATCAGCCTCTACCCCAAGGGAAGAGATGGCACATATCCTGACTATGTGGGTGTGACCTTCCATCTATGCAGCGGGGAGAACGACGGTGTGATGGAGTGGCCAGTGATGAACAGGCAGGCTACCGTCACTGCCATGGACCAGGACCCTGACGCTAAGCTGAGGATGTCTGCCACCAGAAGCTTCACCACCGGTCAGTTAATGTAATCATGTGCTTATGAGTCCCTTACGTAAAATATGTCTTGCATCGCATACAAACAGGCACAGTATTGTTCAGTATTTATTGATTCGCTGTGAAATTGTATACGCTTGTATGATCTTAGTCCACCATAAAATATACTATCAAAAGTATACACCAGGCAATCTTTTGATACATGTAAAATAATTGGCTTTGTAACATGTTAATACCTTAAACTGTTTTTTTCCCCAGATACTACTAACCCATATTGGGTCAAGCCCACCAGCACCAGTGGGGCGGAGTGGGACGCGAGCTCCAACTGCTACAGAGGATCTGAGTATGGATGGACTACGTTCCTCTCTCATGACCAGCTGCACAGGAGAAGCTTTCTCAAGAACGATGATCTCATCATTGTTGCCGACTTTGACGGTGAGGGCCTGTACATCAAATCAGTTTATTTGCTCCACATACAAAATAGCGAGACATACAGTGCATTCAAAAAGTATTCAGACCCACTTCACTTTTTCCACATTTTGTTACGTTACAGCCTTATTCTAAAATGGATTACATAAAACATTTTACTCATCCACCTACACACAATACCCCATAATGACGAAGCGAAAGCAGGTTTTTTAGAAATTTTTGCAAATGTAAAAAAACTAAAACAGAAATACCTTAGTTATAGAAGTATTCAGACACTTTACTATGAGACTTGAAATTGAGCTCAGGTGCATCTTGTTTCCATTGATCATCCTTGAGATGTTTCTACAACTTGATTGGAGTCCACCTGTGGTAAATTCAAAGGCACACACCTGTCTATATAAGGTCCCACAGTTGAAAGTGCATGTCAGAGCATAAACCAAGCCATGAGGTTGAAGGAATGGTTTGTAGAGCTCTGAGAGAGGATTATGTCAATGCACAGATCTGGGGAAGGGTACCAAAAATTACTGCATCATTGAAAGTCCGCAAGAACACAGTGGCCTCCATCATTCTTAAATGGAAGAAGTTTGGAACCACCAAGACTCTTCCTAGAGCTGGCCGCCCGGCCAAACTGAGAAATTTGCGGAGAAGGGCCTTGGTCAGGGAGGTGACCAAAACCCCATGGTCACTCTGACAGAGCTCTAGAGGTCCTCTGTGGTGATGAGAGAAACTTCCAGAAGGACAACCATCTCTGCAGCACTCCACCAATCAGGCTTGGCACATGAGAGCCCGCTTGGAGTTTGCCAAACGGCACCTAAAAGACTCTCAGACCATTAGAAGCATGAATGCTAAGCGTCACGTCTGGAGGAAACCTGGCACCATCATTACGGTGATGCATCGAGGTGGCAGCATCATGCTGTGGGGATGTTTTTCAGCGGCAGGGACTGAGAGACTAGTCATGATCGAGGGAAAGATGAACAGAGCAAAGTACGACTGGGGCAAAGGTCCACCTTCCAACAGGACAACGACCCTAAGCACACTGCCAAGACAACGCAGGAGTGGCTTTGGGACAAGTCTCTGAATGTTCTTGAGTGGCCCAGCCAGAGCCTGGACCTGAACCTGATCTAACATCTCTGGAGAGACCTGAAAATAGCTTTGCAGCGACGCTCCCCATTCAACCTGACAGAGCTAGAGAAGATCATCAGAGAAGAATGGGAGAAACTTCCTAAGTACAGGTGTGCCAAGCTTGTAGTGTCATACCCAAGAAGACTCGAGGCTGTATTCGCTTCCAAAGGTGCTTCAACAAAGTACTGAGTAAAGGGTCTGAATACTTATGTAAATGTGATATTTCAGTGGTTTTGCGTTGTCATTATGTAGTACTGAGTGTAGATTAAGGAGGGGGAAAAAAAACAATTTAATCCATTTTAGAACAAGGGTGTAACTTAACAAAATGTGGAAAAGGTCAATAGGTCTGAATACTTTCTGAATGCACTGTACATTTATATATAGTGTATATTGTTATGTGATGATTTGAACAGTTTCTGACTGTTACTATTTAACCTAACCCACGTCACCCTAAAACTGTGCAAAGCAATCAATTGACATGGTCACTTGACAGCAAGAGACAAAATAGAGTTGAATAATTTAGCAGTTGGATTATTACACCACAAAACAACAAAAACAACAACATTCTCTCTCCTAACACTAAACAATTATTATTTGTGGATGTGTTCCAGATTTGACCCACCTGGTGAAGATGGAGGTCCCTGTCCAGCCAAAGAGTCCCAGTGGTGACCTCCCAGAGGAGGAGACCCCCAGACAGGAGAAGGAGATGGCTGACGGTCCCAAACACAGACAGGCACGGGCCGTCCCGAGTGACCCGTGTAGCCCCGACCCCTGCCTCAACGGGGGAGTGTGTGTGGTTGAGAAACATGGGAAAGCCACGTGCAGGTGTGTTTACAAGTATGACCTGCACAACCCCATACCAACACCTAGGGTTCAATTCAATCTATATTTCGGAAATTCCATGCTGCAGCGTGATTGAAATGTAAAGACAATGTTCCCACGTTTACAGAGACTACATTCACGGTAAACGCTGCATATGTCGGCTCAATCTGAAATTATCTTTACATATTAATTACGCTATAGTGCTGAATTGATAGTGCAGTTACTGTGTGACAAACCATACACTAATTTCCTTTTCTGTTTTTTCATACACACATTTCCACTCCAAAATCTGCCTGATCTTTGTCTGTGTTGACTGATTCTGTAATTGTGAAGTTTGACATGGGCACATCACATCTGAGTAACTACTTGCAATATATAGTACATTATCATTTTGACATGCTCCCTGCATTTTTACTAGGGTTTTTGCTTCCATGAAAGTACAGTACAATATGGTATGGGAGACAAGGAGTGAGTATGTGTATTCACTGTTATCACTGACTCATAATGGCTGTTATTCTCACTAAGGTGTGCCACTGGCCAGGCCACATACTATGCTGGTGAGACGTGTGAGAAGCAACATATCGATGGCCGCATTCTGGGCGTTCTGATTGGTGGAGCGGCAGGGACGATCGTGCTGACTCTGGCCATCTTCTCAGTCATCCGGAGAGTTCACTGAGTCACCATACTGCTTCACAGCTATACTTATGTACCACCTCAATCCCAATGCCTCTCTAAGAAACAGTGATTACAGATTGCCACGCGTATTGTATATTTGATATTGTTATTTTGAATCAATAAGAACTCCTTGACCATGGCTGGCATGCAATCAATTCATTGCAGAGAGTGACTTTTCATAGACCAGTTCACTCTCCACTGTATGTGAAATTATTTATTAAATTACTTATGTTTATGTTAGGTTTGGACGCTTGTAATTGTCTATAACACGAACTAAAACAATATTGTGGCAAGTTGCTCAATGATTGTTTATTTAACTAGGCAAGTCAGTTCAGAACAAATTCTTATTTACATTGACAGCCTCCCAATTGTGCGCAGCCCTATGAGACTCCCAATCACGGCTGGATGTGATACAGTCTGGAATCGAACCAGGGACTGTGACACCTCTTGCACTGAGATGCAGTGCCTTAGACCACTGCACCACTCAGGAGCCTGAAATAATGAAATAATTGCTTCTGTGAGATTTATGTTTCTATATTTTATTGATTATTAGATGATTGCAAGAGCACACACACATACAGATAACAATGTAAAAAATAAACATTAACATAGGGCTAGATTTAATTCAGACTGCAGAAGATCCATGTTACAGCGTAATTGACATTTAAAGGCAATTTCCGATTGGACTGACATTACTGTGACTGCAGTCTCTGAGAAATGTGGGAACATTGCCTTTAAATGTCAATCCCACTCTGGATTGAATCGAGACCATAGACTAATGGAGATACTACCTTCCCCTAATAAAGCTAGTTAATCTAGGGGCTCTATTCATTCCGTAGCACTGAAGATCTTAACATTTTTATGTGGATCTTCCACGATACTTTGTCGAAATGGATTGAATCCAGCCCTAGGTTTCTCATTCTATTACATAAATGCATTTGCTCTACAGCCACAAATGATACTCCTATATTCCAAACAATGAATTGGTGGCAGCGGGTTTAGATTAAAAAAGACAATTAGGCCGGGATTCAATCAAAGGCACGTTGTCTACAAGTGCACAGCACTTGAAGGGCATTTTAAAGGTAATCTCAGCTTGAGCCAATATCTGCAGTGTTTACCGTGAATGCGATCTTTGCAAATGTTGGGGAAATAGCCTTTAAAAGGCACTTTGTCAGTATGCAATGTGTTTGTCTACAACATGCCTGGAATCCTGGCCTTCCTTTATTACAATAACTTTGATTGCCATAGTTCATCTACAGTTATAAATAATGCAAGTACAGGAAAACTCAATCAATTGAATCATTAGTATTATTAACCAAATGCCATTGACCAACACAACAGTAATATTATGACATCATAGTATGCTACTGTACTGTTTGTAGAAAATAAGTGTACAGGAAATCACAAAGATGTGTTTAGCAATTGATTCATGTCTAGGAGTTCAGATATTAATATGAAACTTGATAGGTAATTTACATAATATAATGAAATCATGATAAGCCCTGTCTAAACACCACCTAAACCACAGCCATCCCTGTCTTTGAGGAAACAACCAGGTGGATGTTTCTGTCTGGGTGAGAGTAGTGGCAGACATATGGGTTGGTCCTGATCCAGTATATAGCTTGATCCAGAATATAGCTCGTTTTCTGAGGCAGAAAACATATGATGAGTACGGTGTCTTTCATTCACCAATCGTGCAGACCCTTAAAGTGTGCAGGCTTTTGTTACAGCCCAGTACTAGCATGCCTGATTTAACTAATTAAGGGCTGGAGGAGTTAAGAGTTAGGTGTTTAGCAGCAGACATGTTTGTCTTGTATCAAGACTGTACAAACCTTGATGTTCATCAATTATTTGAAGTGGACTTTGTCAGGTCTTTTATACTCTCACTTGTCCCTTTGGTAGTACGTGCCTGGTGAGAGAGGTGGGCAGATTTATATCTGTGCTTTCAGTAACACATGACACTATGTTGGCATTACAATATTGATACATTATTTATTTATTTATTTTATTTTGCTTTGCTTTCTAATTACAGGAATATAATTGGGCGTTTTTTGTTATTTAACAGTCTTTATAAACTGGGTGGTTCGAGCCCTGAATGCTGATTGGCTGACAGCCGTGGTATATCAGACTGTATACCACGGGTATTTTTTAAATTTTTATTTTAAGTCAGTTAAGAACAAATTCTTATTTTCAATGGCGGCCTAGGAACAGTGGGTTAACTGCCTGTTCAGGGGCAGAACGACAGATTTGTACCTTGTCAGCTCGGGGTTTTAACCACTAGGCTACCCTGCCGCCCCGGTATGACAAAACATTTATTTTTACTGCTGTAATTAAATTGGTAAAAAGTTTACTATGTCATTACAAGACAAATACCATAGTACTATGGAAGTACAATGTTGTAACTAGCGTAATTATAGCATTTCTACACAGTTATAAGAGCAACTTGAAGAAAGATTTAACCACATTTGACTGCTCAATAATTTGTATTTTTTTATTTTATTTATCCGTTATTTTACCAGGTAAGTTCACTGAGAACACGTTCTCATTTACAGCAACGACCTGGGGAATAGTTACAGGGGAGAGGAGGGGGATGAATGAGCCAATTGTAAACTGGGGATTATTAGGTGACCGTGATGGTTTGGACACCGGGGTTAACACCCCTACTCTTACGATAAGTGCCATGGGATCTTTAATGACCTCAGAGAGTCAGGACACCCGTTTAACGTTCCATCCGAAAGACGGCACCCTACACAGGGCAGTGTCCCCAATCACTGCCCTGGGGCATTGGGATATTTTTTAGACCAGAGGAAAGAGTGCCTCCTACTGGCCCTCCAACACCACTTGAAAGGAAAGACAACAAAAGCAGGGAAAAAAAGAGCAGAACTCACCCCAGCCAAGAAAAGTTTCAACACCTCATCTTTCACCTGGTATTAACATGACAAAGAAGGAGTAGTAGTAAGGGTACATAATATCTACACAGTTAGTATACATTATTCACTATTGTAACACTATTAAATTATATCTTTCATTTATATCTAAATTATATCTATCTATATCTTTAAGGATGGACAAATACCCTTTTCTCTGCAAAACATCCAGTCAGCAAAACGAAAAGGCCCTGAAAAACATCACACAATGAATACAATGGTAAAAACTAATTACAGCTAGTTTCACTCAATAATTTCAGACAGGAATATCTGTAATGGAAAATGGATGACAAAGTACCTGAAAGGAGTTTATGATGGTGAAAGCATAATTCATCAGAACACCCATTGGTGCGTTGATATCAATGAGCAGAACAAAGAATCCCAAAACCCATGTTACTCCAAAGACTGGCGTTAAAAAGACCATCACTTTCATGATGCTTTTGGCTGCCTCTTTCTCATCGGCTTTACTCCCATCAGAGACAGTGGACTTTAGGAGTGTCATAATGACAACACCCATGGAGAAGAGATTCATCAAAATAATCGTCCCGACGGGCAGAAGAAATGCGTGAATGGACCCCTTCAGAAGTCCCTCGTAAGTGAGCCAGCAGGTTTCCGTGTTGTGGTAGGGTTTCCCTGTGTATTTGTAGTACACATAGGTAGCTGACACTATCACTGTGGGACAGATGTAGCCGAGGATGGTGGACAGGAGCAGATATACCCTCTTCCTCAGCGGGTGGAAGATGAAGATGAGCTGGTGTAGTAGCATGATGCTGAGGCATAGCATCCAGCAGAACATAGCCAGGAAGAAGTACTGCTTGGTCACGGTCAGGACGAGGCACCAGGTAGAGGTTTTGATGCTGGAGAAGCAGGCGGCCAGGAAACTGCAGTCGGCCAGTAACAGGCACAGAGAGATGTTGACCAGGGCCGTGTGGCGGAAGTGCGAGAGGTTGGACTTGACGACGGCCGACCACACCAGCGCCTCGATGATGAGGAAGATGATGAGGGAGCAGATGGACACGCCGAGGCCCACGTAGGTGATCTCATCCAGAAAGAGCAGGGTCACCGGGATCTTTGACATCAGCACTGAAAAGGAGGTCAGGTGGGTGCACTCGCAATAGCTTCTATTGTTGACCCCTTTCTTCCACTTGCAGCCTTCTTCAGACCATTCGTTCAATGTGGTGTTCCAGAACACACAGAGGATGTTGGAGTCTTGAGTCATCGACTGGTTGATGGGAAAGTCCAATTTGATGTCTATTTTGGAGTCATTGCTGTTTTGCAGTGTGGCTGACACCACAATGCTAGGGAATTTATAGTCTGAGAATTTAGAATTGTTTAATTTGTCAGCTAGGTTTTTTACTCCCACAGTTTTCACTATTCCCGAGGACAGGGCCAATTTGACCTCTACACCAAACACAATGTCATTGCAAGATGTGCCGTTTTGAACATTGCAGAGTTTGAGTTGTATATTTGGGGTGTCATTTCCCTCACTGGTATTCATTTTGATGTTATTCACTAGACCCTCGATAGACGTGAGGTATTTTGAGGACATGTCGTATTCAAGGGTTTTGTTGACTGCCTTCCAAGTGTTATTCAACATGCTGCTCGCTGCATCAAGAAATGTCTGAAAAATAAATATACATTTATGTTTCTGTATGAGATATATTGTACACGACTGTATAACAGTTATCTGGGGTATGGCTCACATCTAAAATGGAGTTATCCAGGGTGATGGTTTCTGATGCACTCGACATGGTATCCAGCACATTGATGGATGCACTCAGATCAGCAACTGAGTCAGCAACCATGCTCTTCTTCAAATCAGAAAAGATTTGAATAGCAACCTGAAGAGTGGCCCCAAGTCCCTCTTTAAAATTCTGTGATGTAAAAACAAACATGGAATAGTAACTTGGTTTCCTATACCAACACATTCTACAGGCCCAGAGTATTTCAACACAGGTCACACAGCATTCCATTGGCTGGATGTGTAGTTGAAGAATGTGATATATCATATGACCAACCCGTGAGTAGTGTTGTCATATTACTAAATGGCAGGAATGCACTTTTACAGAAAATGTAGGCATTCACCGAAACATTACCAATGTTCCATATCAACTTCGCAGAATAAGAGTTGTGTGAGTGCAGAAGGTGAAAGGTCATACTCACTGCTGCTGCATTGACAACTTTGATGAGCTCCTCATTTACACAGTTATCCAGCACCTCCATCCACTCAGGCCCCTTGCATGTCCGCTCTTTGTACCCAACTCTATTCACCTCACATTTTCGGATGGTGACAGTTACACCTTTTGGGGTTTTTGGCCAAACATTACTGTCTTCAGGACAAGCCTGGTTCCTGTCATGAGCTGAATATAAACAGCAGTAAAGAGTATTGATAGGAATTAAGCCTCATCTTCTTCATCCCTTCTGGATGTAAGGGGACTTTAACCAATCACATCATTTCACACATTTGAGGGATAGTAATTAACTGGAATGGCTTTTCCTTTTTTCCCTTTTTTTATGGACTCATACAATCTGAACATACCATATATCACTGGGATAGTTATGCTTGCTTTCTTGATCTCATCCATCTGGTTTGTAAAGCTGACGATGACAACATGGGGTGAGCTTGATGGACTGCAATTTATAGATATCACTGTGGTGTAGGCTATCCCCGCTGGTGGTACTAGAATAGAATGTGGTCACACTTTATTTGGATAGTGAAGATTTTCCATCTGTAGATGCTCTACAGATGGTCATACTATCAGCAAACTATCTGTTGATAAGCAACTGCTTATTTATTATCAAGTTACTGCAACTTTAATCATTTTGAGCACAAAAATAAACAAGGTGATACATAGTTCAAGACACAAGACTAAGAGTTCCTGGTACCTGGTTGAGTTTGGAGATTTGGAGTTTGGAGATTATTTTGGTATGACCAAGTGACCGTGTATTGCTCTGTGCTGTTATCGATGGTTGCGGTGACTGTCACAGGAGGCACTGCATCTTGGCATTCTACAGTCAGTGGGTCAATCGTCATGGTGATCTTATCTGGTAGCAGGGCTACCTTCAACTCTGCAGTGGCTGCGTGCACAATGGACCCTTTGGAAAATCCACACTTATAAATCCCTTCAGAAGCATTAAGAGAGGGATAAAATAGTTAATCATCACTCAAAAAGCAATAAACATTACCAACAGTAGGCCTATTTCAGCATCGAACAAAATGAGATGCTATATTTACAATGGCTTCATAAACATGAAATAGAATCCTACACCCTCAACTTATATTGGCAAGCATCATAGGTCTCTCAGACTCACCTGCCCAGTTCCCTGACAACTTTATAATTTGGACTGTGGTACAATTGTGTGGCGTTTCATTGGGTAATGAGACTGTTATGCTGCTTCCAGTGTTCAGATTAAATGTCTTATTTCCTTTTAACAGGTTCCAGTTCCAAGAGCCGTTTGTTTTCTCTTCAAATCTGCAGTTTAGCGTCGGTGTTGAGGAGAATTTCACTGTGTCCATTGGATACTGAATGCTCACGAGTCCTGTGGAAAAGCAAAAACATACAGTATCAATGCAATAAATAATACAATACATCCTTACACGCTTTACATAATAATTTCCAACCTAACAATCTATTTCATACCATAATCCTTGCCACATTTCTCAGTATGAAACTGTCTCTGCACTTGTTTGTATGGTCCGGCGAAGGTCATCATAGTATCGAAAGCTTAGCAAGTTAAACTCTGAAACTACAACTGATTAGAGTGTGCAGAGACTCCATTTTTAAAAATATATATATACTGTATATAATATTTTCTCGTGTGACTTATCTGAGCCTAATGCCCCGGTGTTTTTGGCAGATCTACTCATGGTCTTAATATCACTACGTGAAATGGCTGTACTGTATAGGAAGGGGCAGGGCATTTACCTGATGTTTCAACAGCTATTTTGCCAACAGTAGGTTCCAGGTCAGCTATTATTTTTGCAAGTGTATCAGTCAGAAATATGACACTGAGATCCACTTTGAAATCAACAATTTGTCCATCATCCCTTATGTGTCCGTATTGAGTTGCCAATGGGTGAAAGGGAGACAAAATCAGAAATTGATGTTGCACCTTTGGGGAGAAAAACAAGCACTCTGCCAAATATTAAGCAATGAGAAAATACATCCAATATATTTAGATTTCATTACCTCGGTCCAGACACATTGAGGCACTCAAACCCATGTAATTGTTTAAAACCATCTGTAAGCTGAGATGAAAAGGAAATTTTAGCATCAATATTACATATAGTGTGTGTTCAGGTGTCACTTTAACTCACTATAAATGTTAATAATTTTCATCACAACCAAAACTACTATTTCAGCGAATTTGAATTCCCTAAAATTAAAATTAAAATGTACCTGTTTTTTGATAGTATCAGTTTGATTAATTGTTATTCTCACTTGGACTGTTCCATTAAAGCGAACTATGTCAACAAAAACAAACAATTACAATAGTGTAAAATATACAGTAACACTGCAACAATAACAATAACTACATTAATAATAGCAGTGGATGACAATTAGTAGAAACAACAGCAACAAGGACACAATGAAGAAGGAATCATAACAATACTTGTTTAATAGTATCAACTAGGGCTAGGCTATTGATCATATAGAAGAATGATAGCAGAAATAACAGTATCAGCAATAGTACCTTTCACTTTGGGTATGCAGAGGGCTGGGTAGTCAGAAATATTTGCGTTACAATATGAGTAATTGCAACACTGGAAATTGCCACACACGTCGTTACTCCAGATGTACGCTGATGAACAGTTACACGTAGAAGCATTCCCGACAATTTTACATTCTACAAAGAAACACACATTATCAATCGGGCTATGGATGAAACACTGATAGAGAATAATTTTAAACACATTTTTCTCTATGAAACCATATTTGGTAGAAATAGTGATACTGTACCTGCTGTTAGTTCAAGCAGTTCAATAGTCATTGTTGTATTAGGTGTTGCTATTTGCTTGATTGCTGATAGAGCACCAGAGACGTTCAATGTAGCATTGCTTTCTATCATGAACTCAGCCATGTAGGTATCTAAAACAATCAGTGACATAAAGGAAACATTTTGGCAAATAGGCATGAGAGCCTGTTCGACTTCTGATTTAAATGATAAGAGGAGAGGGTCTCCAAGTGTGCATCTGCTTGTGTGAGTTACTTAGTAATTTCACCTTTTCATAGAGAGTAAGCTGCTTGGTTTGTTATGTATTCAGACATAAATGCATAAATAACTCACCCACTGCTAAGGCCTGTGTCAATGAAGAGAGAGACACATTATATTTCATCACTAAAGGGACATTATAAACTGGCTGATTTGAGCCCTGAATGCTGATTGGCTGCCAGCCATAGTATATCAGACTGTATACCACGGGTATGACAAAACATTTATTTTTACTACTCTAATTACATTGGTAACCAGTTTATAATAGCAATATATGGCCAATATACCACGGCTAAGGGCTGTATCCAGGCACTCTGCATTGCGTTGTGCATAAGAACAGCCCTTAACCGTGGTATATTGGCCATATACAAAACCCTCTCTGACCACTAGAATTCATCTGTGAGATAATATGCATTAATTAGGTTACTTCCATTTCTCTATAACATGTTTTGTTTTTATCTGTGCTATACTTGATTTACTTGGCTAACATCCATGGCTCCTGTGTAAATTCTTACCGGCTCATTTCAAATACCATTACAATGTACTGCTTACCTGCTGGTAATGGAATAACACACCAATGAAAAGTATTACAGCTCTGGCCCACATCGTTTGTCTGATGGAAGTAAAGAAGATGGACACTGCTTCAATCATTTGGACACATTACTTAATTACAATGTTTGGCTCGTCGAGTGAAATAAAAAGTGAAGACATAACATCACTTTTCTGATAGTCCATTCCCATTGTTGTTATATTTGTCTCATTTGAGTCTGTCTATTTGTTGCTTTTATTCTTCTATTCAGACGTTATTATCCATCTCTGGGAATGTATTTTATTTTATTTTTTAATATTTCCCTGTGAGGTAGCTACTTAAATAACGAATACACTTCAGAACCATTACTAACCTCTTATCTCATGTGCCCCTTTCCCTGAAGTACAAAAAGTCATAATTTAACTAGACAAACATTCCTTTGCATTACTTTGCATTTTCCCCGTAACACAAACACAGCAGGCAGTGAGCTTGTCCTGCTGAACTGCTGATGGTGCAATGAATCTCTCTGATCAATAAACAAAACCCAGAACAATGCACGTACTATGTACACTTTTCTGTATGTCCTCTCAATCATTTACATGTCGGAAGAGTCCCTTCAGAAAGTATTCAAACCCCTTAACGTTTTCCACATTTTGATGTGTTACAGTCTGAATTCAAAATGGAATAAAAAAAATGTTTTTCTCACCCATCTACACACAATACCCCATAATGACAAAGTGAAACATGTTTTTCTCACCCATCTACACACAATACCCCATAATGACAAAGTGAAACATGTT
This sequence comes from Oncorhynchus tshawytscha, assembly GCF_018296145.1. Lineage (NCBI taxonomy): Eukaryota > Metazoa > Chordata > Actinopteri > Salmoniformes > Salmonidae > Oncorhynchus > Oncorhynchus tshawytscha. The sequence continues at coordinate 25,697,654 of NC_056433.1, read as the reverse complement.
TTTCTCACCCATCTACACACAATACCCCATAATGACAAAGTGAAACATGTTTTTCTCACCCATCCACACACAATACCCCATAATGACAAAGTGAAACATGTTTTTATAAAATTTTGCAAATGTGTTGAAAATGAAATACAGAAATATCAAATTTACATAAGTATTCACACCTCTGAGTCAATACATATCTTTCTGGATAAGTCTCTAAGAGTTTTGCACACCATTATCATACATTATTATAAAAAAATAGCTTTGACAGACATTTTGAAGTCTTGCCATAGATTTCCAAGCCGATTTCAGTCAAAACTCTAACTAGGCCACTCAGGAACATTCAATGTTGTCTTGGTAAGCAACTCAAGTGTATATTTGGCCTTGTCTTTTAGTTTATTGTCCTGCTGAAAGGTGAATTTGTCTCCCAATGTCTGTTGGAAAGCAGATTGAATCAGGTTTTCGCTAGGATTTTGCATGTGATTATCTTTATTCCGTTTATTTTTATCCCTAAAAAACTCTCTAGTCCTTGACGATCACAAGCATACACATAACATAATGCAGCCACCACATTGCTTGAATATATGAAGAGTGGTACTCAGTGAAGTGTTGTGTTGGATTTGCCCCAACATAACACGTTGTATTCAGGACATGAAGTTAATTTCTTTGCCACATTCTTTGCCGTTTTACTTTAATGCCTTACTGCAAACAGGACGCATGTTTTGAAATGGTTTTATTCTGTACAGGCTTCCTTCTTTTCACTCTATAATTTAGGTTAGTATTGTGGAAACAACAATGCTGTTGATCCATCCTCAGTTTTCTCCCTTCACAGCCATTAAACTCTGCAACGGTTTTAAAGTCACCCGTTTGCCTCATGGTGAAATCCCTGAACGGTTTCCTTTGTCTCCGGCAACTGAGTTAGGAAGGACGTCTGCATCTTTGTAGTGACCGGGTGTATTGATACACCATCCAAAGTGTAATAACTTAATAACTTCACGATGCTCAAAGAGATATTCAATGTCTGCTTTTTTCCCCTTTTTTTACACATCTACCAATAGGTTCCCTTATTTGCGAGGCATTGGAAAACCTCCCTGGTGTATGTGGTTGATTTTGTGTTTGAAATACAATGCTCAACTGAGGGACCTTGTAGATAAGTTTATGTGTGGGGTACAGAGGTGAGGTAGTCATTCAAAAATCATGTTTTAAACACTATGTTTGCGCACACAGTGAGTCCATGCAACTTATTATGTGACTTGTTAAGTAGTGATGGGTCGTTCGTGAACGAGTCGGCTCTAAGAGTCGGCTCTTGGAAGTGAACGTTGGGAGCCGGCTCGCATATCAGAAGAGCCAAATGTATTTATAAAAATATAATACATTTAAGATATGAATAATCAAAAGATTTGAATGAATAGAATTAAATAATTCAAAGAACAAAAAAATAAATAAAATAATATAGGCCTAAATTCTCAAGCGCAGACATTCGTTCTGACTGTCTGCTCAGACTAACAGCCTCACCTGTTGTTCCTGTCAATCAGACACGCATGGTCAACCAATGAACCAAAGATGCGTGAGGGAGGGCCGAGCCAACTCACTCACAGTCACACACTTAGCAGCCTAGGAGAGAGAGGAAGGACAGCTGTGAAAACAACAGCTGGAAAATGAGTCAGAAGCATTTCTTTTTGATACTGTCGCAAAGCGAACTAAAAATCAGCATTCCCCAAGTGAGGATGGCTTTCACTTCAGCAGTAATAAATTCATGAACTTCTTTGAGGAAAAGATCATGATTATTAGAAAGCAAATGACGGACTCCTCTTTAAACCTGCGTATTCCTCCAAAGCTCAGTTGTCCTGAGTCTGCACAACTCTGCCAGGACCTAGGATCAAGAGAGACTCTCAAATGTTTTAGTACTATATCTCTTGACACAATGATGAAAATAATCATGGCTTCTAAACCTTCAAACTGCATACTGGACCCTATTCCAACTAAACTACTGAAAGAGATGCTTCCTGTGCTTGGCCCTCCTATGTTGAACATAATAAACGGCTCTCTATCCACCGGATGTGTACCAAACTCACTAAAAGTGGCAGTAATAAAGCCTTTCTTGAAAAAGCCAAACCTTGACCCAGAAAATATAAAAAACTATCGGCCTATATCGAATCTTCCATTCCTCTCAATTTGTTTTGAAAAAGCTGTTGCGCAGAAACTCACTGCCTTCCAGAAGACAAAAAATGTATACGAAATGCTTCAGTCTGGTTTTAGACCACATCATAGCACTGAGACTGCACTTGTGAAGGTGGTAAATGACCTTTAATGGCGTCAGACAGAGGCTCTGCATCTGTCCTCGTGCTCCTAGACCGTAGTGCTGCTTTTGATACCATCGATCACCACATTCTTTTGGAGAGATTGGAAACCCAAAATGGTCTACACAGACAAGTTCTGGCCTGGTTCAGATCTTATCTGTCGGAAAGAAATCAGTTTGTCTCTGTGAATGGTTTGTCCTCTGACAAATCAACTGTAAATTTCGGTGTTCCTCAAGGTATATATTTTACCTCTTGGGGATGTCATTCGAAAACATAATGTTAACTTTCACTGCTATGCGGATGACACACAGCTGTACATTTCAATGAAACATGGTGAAACCCCAAAATTGCCCTCGCTAGAAGCCTGTGTTTCAGACATAAGGAAGTGGATGGCTGCAAACATTCTACTTTTAAACTCGGACAAAACAGAGATGCTTGTTCTAGGTCCCAAGAAACAAAGCGATCTTCTGTTGAATCTGACAATTAATCTTAATGGTTGTACAGTCGTCTAAAATAAAACTGTGAAGGACCTCGGCGTTACTCTGGAACCTGATCTCTCTTTTGATGAACATATCAAGACTGTTTCAAGGACAGCTTTTTCCATCTATGTAACATGGCAAAAATCAGAAACTTTCTGTCCAAAAATGATGCAGAAAAATGTATCCATGCTTTAGTTACTTCTAGGTTAGACTACTGCAATGCTTTACTTTCCGGCTACCCGGATAAAGCACTAAATAAACTTCAGGTAGTGCTAAATACGTCTGCTAAAAACCTGACTAGAACCAAAACATTTGATCATATTAGTCCAGTACTAGCCTCCCTACACTGGCTTCCTGTTATGGCAAGGGCTGATTTCAAGGTTTTACTGCTAACCTACAAAGCATTACATGGGCTTGCTCCTACCTATCTCTCTGATTTGGTCCTGCCGTACATACCTACACGTACGCTAGGGTCACAAGACGCAGGCCTCCTAATTGTCCCTAGAATTTCTAAGCAAACAGTTGGAGGCAGGGCTTTCTCCTATAGAGCTCCATTTTTATTGTCTGCCTACCCATGTGAAAGATGCAGACTCGGTCTCAACCTTTACTGAAGACTCATCTCTTTAGTGGGTCATATGATTGAGTGTAGTCTGGCCCAGGAGTGTGAAGGTGAACGGAAAGACTCTGGAGCAACGAACCGCCCTTGCTGTCTCGGCCTGACCGGTTCCCCTCTTTCCACTGGGATTCTCTGCCTCTAACCCTATTACAGGGGCTGAGTCACTAGCTTACTGGTGCTCTTTGCCGTCCCTAGGAGGGGTGCGTCACTTGAGTGGGTTGAGTCACTGACGTGATCTTCCTGTCTGGGTTGGCGCCCCCCCTTGGGTTGTGCCGTGGCGGAGATCTTTGTGGGCTATACTCGGTCTTGTCTCAGGATGGTAAGTTGGTGGTTGAAGATATCCCTCTAGTGGTGTGGGGGCTGTGCTTTGGCAAACTGGGTGGGGCTCTATCTTTCCTGTTTGGCCCTGTCCAGAGGTATAATCAGATGGGGCCACAGTGTCTCCTGACCCCTCCTGTCTCAGCCTCCAGTATTTATGCTGCAGTAGTTTATGTGTCGGGGGGCTAGGGTCAGTTTGCTATATCTGGAGTACTTCTCCTGTCTTATCCGGTGTCCTGTGTGAATTTAAGTATGCTCTCTCTAATTCTCTCTTTCTCTCTTTCTTTCTTTCTTTCTTTCTTTCTTTCTTTCTTTCTTTCTTTCTTTCTTTCTTTCTTTCTTTCTTTCTTTCTTTCTTTCTTTCTTTCTTTCTTTCTTTCTTTCTTTCTTTGATCATATTAGTCCAGTACTAGCCTCTTTCTTTTTTTCTTTGATCATATTAGTCCAGTACTAGCCTCTTTCTTTCTTTCTCTCTCTCTCTCTTGGAGGACCTGAGCCCTAGGACCATGCATCAGGACTACCTGGCATGATGACTCCTTGCTGTCCCCAGTCCACCTGGCCATGCTGCTGCTCCAGTTTCAACTGTTCTGCCTGTGGCTATGGAATCCTGACCTGTTCACCGGACGTGCTACCTGTCCCAGACCTGCTGTTTTCAACATCTCTAGAGACAGCAGGAATGGTAGAGATACTCTTAATGATCGGCTATGAAAAGCCAACTGACATTTACTCCTGAGGTGCTGACTTGCTGCACCCTCTACAACTACTGTGATTATTATTATTTGACCATGCTGGTCATTTATGAACATTTGAACATCTTGGCCATGTTCTGTTATAATCTCCACCCGGCACAGCCAGAAGAGGACTGGCCACCCCTCATAGCCTGGTTCCTCTCTAGGTTTCTTCCTAGGTTCTGGCCTTTCTATGGAGTTTTTCCTAGCCACTGTGCTTCTACACCTGCATTGCTTGCAGTTTGGGGTTTTAGGCTGGGTTTCTGAACAGCAGTTTGAGATATCAGCAGATGTACGAAGGGCTATATAAATACATTTGATGTGATTTGATTTGAAGCACAGTAGAATTTGGATGCATTTTAATAATGTAGACAATGTTAGAGCACAGTGTAGAATTTGCCAAAACAAAATCTCATATAAAGCCAGTTCTATGCACAATCTACAGCGGCATATGCGAACTGTGCACCCAACTATGAAGCTAGCTGTAGCGGAGCTTCGAGAAACTAGCGGGCCTGCTAGTGATAGTGGTGGAGCCAGCACCTCCACACAGTCAAGTAGGCCTACTCTGCGACCCACAGCAACACAGTCTTCTATGGACCAGTTTATGCCAAAGTCTATGTCTGTAGCAAAACAAGGCCAAAATTATATTGCATTGGCTAAAATGACTGCCACTGATTTCCAGACATTTTTGATCGTGGAGGACAGAGGTTTTAGAAATTATAGCAATAGTCTAAGTCCAATGTACACAATTCCAAGCAGGAAAACACTTTCAAAATCACTTATTCCACAACTGTACGAGAGCACACAGGCTTCAGTGCGGGAAAGATTCCAAAAAGCTGCTGCAGTTTGCCTTACCACTGACTGCTGGACATCAAGGGTAACCACTTCTTACATGTCGGTTACATGTCACTTCATTGAATATTTGTCGATGTCAAGCTGTCTTCTGGACTGCTTTGAGTTCAGCGACAGACACACCTCAGAGAACTTGGCAGAGGAACTGATGAGAGTGGCCAGAGAATGGCAAGTAGATGGAAAAGTGGTCTGTTGTGTTAGCAACAATGCAGCTAACATAACCAAAGCCATGAAAATGTTTAAATGGACCCATCACCCATGTCTTGCCCAGACAATCAACCTGATTGTAAGAGATGCTCTGAAGGTGATGAAGCCCACTGTGGACAAAGTGAAAGCAGCTGTGGAATATTTCCACAGAAGAACAGTAGGTGCTGAAAAACTAAAGTGTACACAACGCCAGATGGGGATGGCTGAGCTGAGGCCTAAACAAGACTGCACTACAAAGTGGAATTCAACATGTTTTATGTTCAAGCGGTTTCTTGAGTCAAAGGATGCCATCATCTCTATCCTGGTCATTGTCAATGCACCTGTTGATGCTCTGACCCAAGAGGAATGGGAGGTGGTGTGCAGAGTCCTGGAGCCCTTTGAGCAGGTCACAGTGGAGATCAGTGAGTACAGTAAGCAGTTATTATTACATCATTATTTAATCCAGTAATTATATATGTATATGTGATGAGATGTATATATGTAGATGAGGATGTAGTATCAGTAGACAAAACATGAACCTGAACTAATAAGTTACTGTTCTCTCTTTCCAGCTATGTGACAGCCTCAAAAATTATACTTCTGTGTAAGGGTCTGCAGCGAATCACAGCCAGTCGCCAGAGAGAAGCAAATGTAACCACAGGACATGTGACATAGTTGATTGACACCCATGTTCATCAATGGACAGAAAGTTCCACAGAATGGAATATAATCACGCACTATCAGAAACCGCTGCACTTGACCCCAGGTTTAAGAAGTTAGCCTTCAGTGATGCCAGAGTGATTGATGAGGCTCTTCAAAGAATAACCTCTGCAGCAGGGAGGGACAGCCCCAACAGTCAGCTGGCTCAAGCACCAGGGCAACAGGAAGAAGAGGGATCAGATGGAGCAGAAGCACCAGCAGTAGTGCCACAAATGTCTGCTGTTTGGATGTTGTTTGACGAGAGAGCAACTGGGGATGCAGCACGAAGGAATCCCTCAGCAGATACCATAATGGAGGTCCGATCCTATTTGGAGGAGCCCCTTCAAATAGTGGCCACATCCCGTCCCTCTGAGCCGAATGAGCCGGCTCACTGAAAAGAGCCGGAATGCCTATCACTATGGTTAAGCACATTCATACTCATGAACTTATTTAGGCTTGCCATAACAAGCTTTGACATTATGGAGTATTGTGTGTAGGCCAGTGACATAAAATCTCAATTTAATACTCAACCAAATGTGGAAAAAGTCAAGGGATTTGAATACTTTCTGAAGGCAATGTCGATATTGATAAAAACGATTCTAAAAATGTAACTGCAATAGAGCATACTGGGAAATATAGGGATGGGTGTAGTTTTGGTTCAACTCTGGTTATTGACACCTACACTGGGGGTTATTGTACTTCTTTACAGTGTTAATTTAACTGATATGAAAGGGACACATTTGTAGGCTTCCGTATATTTCAAGAAACTTTTAGAATTCTGAAGAACCGTAGATGCCACGTCAAGTACCTCACACTTAACTCAAAGGTTCTTTATCACATAAGAGTTCTCCAAGGAACCTTAAGAGCTGAGGATGAACCATTAAAGAATTTTCATTTTTTCCAGTGTAGACCGCCATGGCACACATATACAGTGGGGCAAAAAAGTATTTAGTCAGCCACCAATTGTGCAAGTTCTCCCACTTAAAAAGATGAGAGAGGCCTGTAATCATCATAGGTACACTTCAACTATGGCAGACAAAATGAGAAAACAAAATCCAGAAAATCACAAGGTAGGATTTTTAATGAATTTATTTGCAAATTATGGTGGAAAATAAGTATTTGGTCAATAACAAAAGTTTATCTCAATACTTTGTTATATACCCTTTGTTGGCAATGACAGAGGTCAAATGTTTTCTGTAAGTCTTCACAAGGTTTTCACACACTGTTGCTGGTATTTTGGCCCATTCCTCCATGCAGATCTCCTCTAGAGCAGTGATGTTTTGGGGCTGTTGCTGGGCAACACGGACTTCCAACTCCCTCCAAATATTTTCTATGGGGTTGAGATCTGGAGACTGGCTAGGCCACCCCATGCTTCACAGTAGGTATGGTGTTCTTTGGATGCAACTCAGCATTCTTTGTCCTCCAAACACGACGAGTTGAGTTTTTACCAAAAAGTTATATTTTGGTTTCATCTGACCATATGACATTCTCCCAATCTTCTTCTGGATCATCCAAATGCTCTCTAGCAAACTTCAGACGGGCCTGGACATGTACTGGCTTAAGCAGGGGGACACGTCTGGCACTGCAGGATTTGAGTCCCTGGCGGCGTAGTGTGTTACTGATGGTAGGCTTTGTTACTTTGGTCCCAGCTCTCTGCAGGTCATTCACTAGGTCCCCCCGTGTGGTTCTGGGATTTTTGCTCACCGTTCTTGTGATCATTTTGACCCCACGGGGTGAGATCTTGCGTGGAGCCCCAGATCGAGGGAGATTATCAGTGGTCTTGAATGTCTTCCATTTCCTAAAAATTGCTCCCACAGTTGATTTCTTCAAACCAAGCTGCTTACCTATTGCAGATTCAGTCTTCCCAGCCTGGTGCAGGTCTACAATTTTGTTTCTGGTGTCCTTTGACAGCTCTTTGGTCTTGGCCATAGTGGAGTTTGGAGTGTGACTGTTTGAGTTTGTGGACAGTTGTCTTTTATACTGATAACAAGTTCAAACAGGTGCCATTAATACAGGTAACGAGTGGAGGACAAGAAGAAGTTACAGGTCTGTGAGAGCCAGAAATCTTGCTTGTTTGTAGGTGACCAAATACTTATTTTCCACCATAATTTGCAAATAAATTCATTAAAAATCCTACAATGTGATTTTGTGGATTTTTTTCTTCTCATTTTGTCTGTCATAGTTGAAGTGTACCTATGATGAAAATTACAGGCCTCTCTCATTTTTTTAAGTGGGAGAACTTGCACAATTGGTGGTTGACTAAATACTTTTTTGCCCCACTGTAACTGCATATGCTTATTAACTAAAAATCCTCAACATTTTACTTGAAGTAATTTAACAGTGAAAAGGGTTGGCCTACACATTCAGCTGGATCTTACACAATCTTACATGATACTTAAACCTATGGGCTAGCACAATTACACAAAAAAACAAATTGTTCTACATAGTGCCAAATAGGGGTTATTTGGCTTGGAACCATAGCAGAACCCTAGTATATAAAGAACCATGCTCATAAGGTTCTAAATGAAATGTATGGTGCTATATAGAATCCTTTTCTTAAATATAAAATTCTACATAGCACCAAAAAAGGGTTCCGCGATGGTTACAACCCTTTCGGGTTGTTTTTTTTACTGGTTCTTTTAGAACCTTTATGGAGGTTATAGGGGTTATAGAACCTTTATGGATGTTCTCTATCTCAAAGGTTATTTTTAGAACTATAACATCATTTATTCTGGTTTAATAGCCATATTATATTGTTAAAACACCATATGTTTCATTATTGTGTTCATTGTATTATTGTGTTTATTAACAAATTGCATCAGGTGTGTTAGCTCTGGAATGGCTGAGGAGAGAGCTGAGAACTACTGACTTAGTCAAACATTCTCAATTGACACAAGTCTATACATTCGTTTTTCACAAGACACCATCACTGGACATATACTGTACAAAATGTAATCGCATAACACAACAGATCAGATAAACTGGAATGACAGTCTCACTCACGGTTGGACAAAAAGAGCCGTGAAAAACCACGCCTCAAATATTCTAATAAGCCACCCCTTCATTTTTATAATCACTGAAAGAGGATAGAACCCTTTTTTGAACGGCAATGAACCATTGAGTCAGTATGGTTCCACATTTTTTATTACCGCAGATATAGATATTACTGCATTGTCGGAACTAGAAGCACAGGCATTTCGCTACACTCACATTTCGCTACACTCGCATTACCATCTGCTAACCATGTGTATGTGACCAATAAAATGTGATTTGTATTAAGAACCATCACCCTTCCCAGAGAACCCTTGTGGAACCCTACTTTTTTTAGTGTGTACAAAACCTCCTGGTGCGTTTAGAGGTTATCACAGCACAGAAAAAGTCATTAAGCCACTTTTATAAAGTAATGTATGGCCTCTCAATATGACATTAATTTAAGCATTAATGAGATGGTACACCAGGCAGTGTGAATAGAACAGAATACTATGCAGAAGCAGCCTGTATAAACAGGCTACATTATTCCAGACACACCTCTTTTCGGTCTATTGAAGCTCACTTTATTTAAAAAGAACTTGAGCAGAAATAAACTGAAGTGTCTCAATTGAAAGCACTTTTTAGGTCTTGGGTCTTGGAAATCTCCTCTAAAAGTAAACTATTTTTCAACATCAATACAATACAGCCATTCTGCTAGCCTAACTAATTATTGCTAACTACATTTTAAAAAATGTCACAATATTCAAAATGTTTCACTCACACAATAAAATGTTCTGTTTAAAGTTATTTTCAAACTACATATTTGTCACGGGTTACTAGCTGTGGAAGGTAGGAGTCAGGCGCAGAGAGCAGAGGCTTCAATAACAGACGTCTCTCCGGCACAAAAACGGTCACGCCAAACACAGGGCGCAGAAACACTGACCCGCCCAAGCACACAGGGCAAAACGATCCAGAGAGAAAATACATCCAACACCGACAGTGAACATAAAATAATCCCACACAAACCCCAACGGGCCAAACAGGCTGACATAGACCAGAAATCAAGAAACACAAAAGAAACAGGTGCAACTAATAAGACTAAACCAACAGACAAGGGAAAAGGGATCGGTGGTGGCTAGTAGGCCGGTGACGAGGACCGCCGCCGAACAGGGAGGGGAGCCACCTTTGGCGGGAGTCGTGACAATATTGGCATGCGTTTGAATAAGAATATACAGGGCAACCACCAAGTCTTAAGCAGTATGAACCATTTGTAAATGCAGTCCTTCATAGAAATGATGAAAGATAATATATAATCAGGAAGAGGAGATACTGACCTTGATTTAAGAAATCTGCTCATAAACCTGGATTTTACTTGTGAAACCAGTGATCAACAGGTGGGATGCAGTTTGTAATCCATGATCACCAGGAGGCCTTCAGGGTAGACTGAACACTCACAGTGAAAAAAGCTTGAAAGCAGCACAAGAGATGCGTCAGATGACGATAAGAAGTGAAAAAGTGTTCCCTGCCATTTGCATGGCTGGTATCTCCCAATGCCATCTGGACTGGTCAACACAGGCCTTCAGGCCTTCAACTTTCCATCCACATTTGGCTACCAAATCCAGCATTTCCTTTCAGGAGGTTACAAACTATATAAATAGGACATTTTGCCTGGACATTACATGTAATTCCTATACATTTAAATATTATACACTCAATTGAGGAAAGACAGGTGGAACAGTGAGAGGCCCAATGTGGTTCGTTCTTTTATTGCAAATATTTACCAGCTAGACATTACAGAACACAGTACTTGATGAGGCCTGACTGTATTGAGCCACAGTTACCTCGTAGCTACTTCAACACTGGTTAATTAAGAGTCTTTTGACGCACCCATGTGTCAGTCTTAGCAACGTAATACAAAAATACCCACCACATCTGCCTGTCAGACTTCCGCATCCGCGGTGGAAGGTGGTCAAGCTACACCGGTGTTTGTCAGACCATGAAACATCCAGAAAATCGAATGAAAACGTCTGTAATGTCTGAACGTGACTCATCTGAAGTAGGTAAAGCTGATGTGCCAACTTTTGTCTGTAGCGTCGGAACGTGACTCATCTGAAATAGGTAAAGCTGATGTGCCGACTTCTGTCTGTAGCGTCTGAACCGTTTGGGCTAAAAACACTGTCATGACACAAAACCCACAAAATCTACCACACAAGGCAAAATATCCCATTACACCAAAGCCTACTTGCCAACAGTATGTTAATGTTACATATATAATTTTCTGAAATTGACCATATAAAAGTATCATTATAATTGGTCACACATTGATGTCAGACATGCACCTACCCCAATGCTCTGTTTCTGATGACTGGGATGAATGCAGGAGCATTCCTGCACCCAGAGGGGAGTAGTTCAAAGGCCGGGTAGATGAAGTAAGATTTTACAGTTGTGCCTACTAAAACCTGTAAAATCTTCCCTAACAATAAGCCTTCGGTATCAAAAAATATTCAATTACAACTTAAATAGGAAGAAGGCAGTTTATGCTGAGGGTGATAGACAGGCTGTAAGAGATGTACAACATGAGATCAAACGACAGAGGACTGTAAAGAATATGCATTGCAACAACAACAACAAAGGACTTGAGACACAAACTTTCAAACGAAAGGAAACTTTGTGGCAGGGAAAAAACACATTGTATGTAGGTGTCATAACCAGCCATAAAATAATACAATATACTGTACGTCCCAACAGGTGTAAATGTATGGGTCATGACGGTGTTATGACCATATAATGACAGGTTATGACATGTTACGTCAGCTGTTATGACATATTATGACGTGATTATGACCGTGTATTAAGGTGTTATGACTCTGGTTGTCAAGTAAAGGCTTACCTTTTTTTACTACTACATTTATATTGATTCCTGCATTTTGGGGTTTAGAGTTTGCAAGAAAGGTATTTCACTGTACTTATGTATGTGACAGTAAAACTTGAAACTGAAATAAGTTGACTTTCATACCTCCACAATCTTCAACTGATGAAAAGGCAGGTTGAACATGAAAATCTATCATGCTAGACTAATTTACTGATCTCACTCATGATATGACTTGTAGTCTTATTTTAGCATTAACTTTTGCTTTGTATTCAGTTACCACTTTATTGTAATGTCAACCATAAATGTGGTTATACTGTCTATGGGTAGGCCTATGTGTTTTCCTGACCTCACAAATTTGCATAACTACAGTGCATTTGGAGAGTGTTCAGAGCCCTTGTCTTTATCTACATTTTGTTACGTCACAGCCTTAATCTAAAATGGATGAAAATGTTTTTCCCCCTCATCAATACCCCATAAAGACAAAACAAAATACTTTTTTTTTTTTTGCAAATGTATAAAAAAATAAAAATAAATGAAATATCAGATTTACAGTGGGGCTAAAAAGTATTTAGTCAGCCACCAATTGTGCAAGTTCTCCCACTTAAAGATGAGAGAGGCCTGTAATTTTCATCATAGGTACACTTCAACTATGACAGACAAAATGAGAAGAAAAAAAATCCAGAAAATCACATTGTAGGATTTTTTATGAATTTATTTGCAAATTATGGTGGAAAATAAGTATTTGGTCAATAACAAAAGTTTATCTCAATACTTTGTTATATACCCTTTGTTGGCAATGACAGAGGTCAAACATTTTCTGTAAGTCTTCACAAGGTTTTCACACACTGGTATTGTGCTGGTATTTTGGCCCATTCCTCCATGCAGATCTCCTCTAGAGCAGTGATGTTTTGGGGCTGTTGCTGGGCAACACAGACTTTCAACTCCCTCCAAAGATTTTCTATGGGGTTGAGATCTGGAGACTGGCTAGGCCACTCCAGGACCTTGAAATGCTTCTTACGAAGCCACTCCTTCGTGGCCCGGGCGGTGTGTTTGGGATCATTGTCATGCTGAAAGACCCAGCCACGTTTCATCTTCAATGCCCTTGCTGATGGTAGGCTTTGTTACTTTTGTCCCAGCTCTCTGCAGGTCATTCACTAGGTCCCCCCGTGTGGTTCTGGGATTTTTGCTCACCGTTCCTGTGATCAATTTGACCCCACGGGGTGAGATCTTGCATGGAGCCCCAGATCGAGGGAGATTATCAGTGGTCTTGTATGTCTTCCATTTCCTAATAATTGCTCCCACAGTTGATTTCTTCAAACCAAGCTGCTTACCTATTGCAGATTCAGTCTTCCCAGCTTGGTGCAGGTTTACAATTTACCAACCCTCAGCTTCCCTCAACCCATCCCATCTATCTCTGCTGGCCACCCACTTCGTGTTTCTACGCAACACATATCTTTCAACTATGCTGTGATGTTCAATGTCCAATTTCAATCTATCTAATCAAAAATAATCTACAGATTGCGTGTTGAAGATAAATACTTCTACTAAGAGTATTAGATTATTAGTAATTGACTGACCCGGTCTCTCCAGATCTCCAGATATTTCTAGGGTAAATTTTAGATCAATGCTATGCATTTTCAGCCATTCCTGAACCTGAGACCAGAAACAGGCTACCTGAGGGCAATACCAAAATAAATGGTCTATTGATTCTGTATCCTCACAACAAAATCTACAGAGTTTCGGTGATTTTATTCCCCAAATATTAAACATTTTGTTGGTGGCAAGAATTCGATATGATAATTTTAGCTGAAAAGTCTTGAATCTTGCGTTGTTTTATATATCAACTCATACACCCTGTACCATGGAATCAGTACATCAAAAATCTCTTCCCAACTATTTTGCCATCTGTATGGCACAGTTGTGGTCCTCAAATGAAACTGGTATACTTTCTTATTCATGCTATTTTTATTCCTCTGCCAGTTTTGAACCTTGATATTGGGCAGACAGACCAGTTCCGTACCTCCTCCGGCTGCCACCCGCCTCCTCCATTTTTGGGGCAATGCTGTAATCAATTGGTTGTATTCTTGGATTGAGCAGACCTTCTCGTACAATTCTGATAACTCCATGAAGGACACAACTCTACCATTACAATTTACAATATAATTTAAGAACAAAATACCCTTTTCAAACATCTTTCCCATAAATACAGGTATTTTATCAACCAGCACATTTAAGTTCAGCCATAATATTTGTTGTAATATTTGTTCTGTCTTTTCAGGGGGATGAAATGTAAATTGTCGCCAGCTCTGCAATGCTTGTTTGAAAAAGAGAGATACTTTGAAAAAAATCATATATAAAAGTAATATAATTTTCAATTAATCGAAAATGAGACATGACAATCTGCACAAAGGCAAAAATGCCCTTTTTAAACAATGGATGAGCTTTTCTTATTAATCTACTTGAGAACCATGTAGGGTTCAAATAATACTTTTGAATGAGTGAAGCTTTTAATTTTAGAGAGAGGTTTAGTGCTTTTATATTTAATCATCTCAACCCACCCAATTCATATTCATTATATAGATAGGCTTGTTTTATTTTGTCTGGTTTTGCGTCCCAGATAAAGCAAAATATTTTTTGCTCATATGATTTGAAAACGAATCATCAGGAGTAGGCAGCGCCATAACCTTTTGTGACTACGGGGCAGTAATTTTCATTTTTGGAAAAAAAACATTCCCGTAGTAAACGGGATATTTTGTCAGGACAAGATGCTAGAATATGCATAGAATTGTCAGCTTAGGATAGAAAACACTCTAAAGTTTCCAAAACTGTAAAAATATTGTCTGTGAGTATAACAGCACTGATGTTGCAGGCGAAAGCCTGAGAAAAATCCAATCCGGAAGTGCCTCATGTTTTGAAAACACTGCATTCCAATGGGTCCCTATTGAGCAGTGAATGGGCTATCAACCAGATTACTCTTTCTCCGTATTCCCGAAGGTGTCTACAGCATTGTGACGTAGTTTTACTGAAGAATACCCGTAGGCGGCTACATTGCGCAAGTGGTCACCTGATGCTCCCAGAGAGATTCTCACGTAAAATACAGAGGTAGCCATTACTCCAATCGGTCCTACTGAAAAACTAATTGTCCCGATGGATATATTATCGAATAGATATTTGAAGCCATAAGTAAGTGAGTAAACTGAGATATGACTAAGGAGTTAATCAGGGAAATAGTTCCATAAATAGTGTCACGCCCTGACCTTAGAGAGCCTTTTATTCTCTTTTTTGGTTAGGTCCGGGTGTGACTAGGGAGGGTACTCTAGATTTTTATTTCTATGTTGGCCTGGTATGGTTCCCAATCAGAGGCAGCTGTCTATTGTTGTCTCTGATTGGGGATCATACACTACTCAAAAAAATTAAGGCAACAACTCAATGTAACTCCAAGTCAATCACACTTCTGTGAAATCAAACTGTCCACTTAGGAAGCAACACCGATTGACAATAAATTTCACATGCTGTTGTGCAAATGGAATAGACAACAGGTGGAAATGATAGGCAATTAGCAAGACACCCCCAATAAAGGAGTGGTTCTGCAGGTTCTGCAACCACAGACCACTTCTCAGTTCCTATGCTTCCTGGCTGATGTTTTGGTCACTTTTGAATGCTGGCGATGCTTTCACTCTAGTGGTAGCATGAGACGGAGTCTACAACCCACACAAGTGGCTCAGGTAGTGCAGCTCATCCAGGATGGAACATCAATGCGAGCTGTGGCAAGAAGGTTTGCTGTGTCTGTCAGCGTAGTGTCCAGAGCATGGGGGCGCTACCAGGAGACAGGCCAGTACATCAGGAGACGTGGAGGAGGCCATTTATCAAATGCCTTTTCAAAATCCGCTATAAATACCATTCCTGGCTTCTTACAGTGACTTCCGGCGCCGACAGAGATGGCCGCCTCGCTTCGCGTTCCTAGGAAACTATGCAGTTTTTTGTTTTTTTACGTGTTATTTCTTACACTAGTACCTCAGGTCATCTTAGGTTTCATTACATACAGCCGAGAAGAACTACTGAATATAAGATCAGCGTCAACTCACCATCAGTACGACCAAGAATATGTTTTTCGCGACGCGGATCCTGTGTTCTGCCTTACAACCAGGACAACGGAGTGGATTACATGCAGCGACCCAAAAAAACGACTCAGAAAAAGAGGGAAACGAAGCGGTCTTCTGGTCAGACTCCGGAGACGGGCACATCGTGCACCACTCCCTAGCATTCTTCTTGCCAATGTCCAGTCTCTTGACAACAAGGTTGATGAAATCCGAGCAAGGGTAGCATTCCAGAGGGACATCAGAGACTGTAACGTTCTATGCTTCACGGAAACATGGCTAACTGGAGAGACGCTATCCGAAGCGGTGCAGCCAGCGGGTTTCTCCACGCATCGCGCCAACAGAAACAAACATCTTTCTGGTAAGAAGAGGGGCGGGGGCGTATGCCTCATGGCCAACGTGACATGGTGTGATGAAAGAAACATACAGGAACTCAAATCCTTCTGTTCACCTGATTTAGAATTCCTCACAATCAAATGTAGACCACATTATCTACCAAGAGAATTCTCTTCGATTATAATCACAGCCGTATATATCCCCCCCAAGCAGACATATCGATGGCTCTGAACGAACTTTATTTAACTCTCTGCAAACTGGAAACGATTTATCCGGAGGCTGCATTCATTGTAGCTGGGGATTTTAACAAGGCTAATCTGAAAACAAGACTCCCTAAATTTTATCAGCATATCGATTGCGCAACCAGGGGTGGAAAGACCCTGGATCATTGTTACTCTAACTTCCGAGACGCATATAAGGCCCTGCCCCGCCCCCCTTTCGGAAAAGCTGACCACGACTCCATTTTGTTGATCCCTGCCTACAGACAGAAACTAAAACAAGAGGCTCCCACGCTGAGGTCTGTCCAATGCTGGTCCGACCAAGCTGACTCCACACTCCAAGACTGCTTCCATCACGTGGACTGGGAGATGTTTCGTATTGCGTCAGACAACAACATTGACGAATACGCTGATTCGGTGTGCGAGTTCATTAGAACGTGCGTTGAAGATGTCGTTCCCATAGCAACGATTAAAACATTCCCTAACCAGAAACCGTGGATTGATGGCAGCATTCGTGTGAAACTGAAGGCGCGAACCACTGCTTTTAATCAGGGCAAGGTGTCTGGTAACATGACTGAATACAAACAGTGCTATTCCCTCCGCAAGGCTATCAAACAAGCTAAGCGCCAGTACAGAGACAAAGTAGAATCTCAATTCAATGGCTCAGACACAAGAGGCATGTGGCAGGGTCTACAGTCAATCACGGACTACAGGAAGAAACCCAGCCCAGTCACGGACCAGGATGTCTTGCTCCCAGGCAGACTAAATAACTTTTTTGCCCGCTTTGAGGACAATACAGTGCCACTGACACGGCCTGCAACGAAAACATGCGGTCTCTCCTTCACTGCAGCCGAAGTGAGTAAGACACTTAAACGTGTTAACCCTCGCAAGGCTGCAGGCCCAGACGGCATCCCCAGCCGCGTCCTCAGAGCATGCACAGACCAGCTGGCCGGTGTGTTTACGGACATATTCAATCAATCCCTATACCACCAGTCTGCCACATGCTTCAAGAGGGCCACCATTGTTCCTGTTCCCAAGAAAGCTAAGGTAACTGAGCTAAACGACTACCGCCCCGTAGCACTCACATCCGTCATCATGAAGTGCTTTGAGAGACTAGTCAAGGACCATATCACCTCCACCCTACCTGACACCCTAGACCCACTCCAATTTGCTTACCGCCCAAATAGGTCCACAGACGATGCAATCTCAACCACACTGCACACTGCCCTAACCCATCTGGACAAGAGGAATACCTATGTGAGAATGCTGTTCATCGACTACAGCTCGGCATTCAACACCATAGTACCCTCCAAGCTCGTCATCAAGCTCGAGACCCTGGGTCTCGACCCCGCCCTGTGCAACTGGGTACTGGACTTCCTGACGGGCCGCCCCCAGGTGGTGAGGGTAGGCAACAACATCTCCTCCCCGCTGATCCTCAACACTGGGGCCCCACAAGGGTGCGTTCTGAGCCCTCTCCTGTACTCCCTGTTCACCCACGACTGCGTGGCCACGCACGCCTCCAACTCAATCATCAAGTTTGCGGACGACACAACAGTGGTAGGCTTGATTACCAACAACGACGAGACGGCCTACAGGGAGGAGGTGAGGGCCCTCGGAGTGTGGTGTCAGGAAAATAACCTCACACTCAACGTCAACAAAACTAAGGAGATGAAGCTGAAGAAATTCGGCTTGTCACCAAAAGCACTCACAAACTTCTACAGATGCACAATCGAGAGCATCCTGGCAGGCTGTATCACCGCCTGGTATGGCAACTGCACCGCCCTCAACCGTAAGGCTCTCCAGAGGGTAGTGAGGTCTGCACAACGCATCACCGGGGGCAAACTACCTGCCCTCCAGGACACCTACACCACCCGATGCTACAGGAAGGCCATAAAGATCATCAAGGACATCAACCACCCGAGCCACTGCCTGTTCACCCCGCTGTCATCCAGAAGGTGAGGTCAGTACAGGTGCATCAAAGCTGGGACCGAGAGACTGAAAAACAGCTTCTATCTCAAGGCCATCAGACTGTTAAACAGCCACCACTAACATTGAGTGGCTACTGCCAACACACTGTCAATGACACTGACTCTACTCCAGCCACTTTAATAATGGGAATTGATGGGAAATGATGTAAATATATCACTAGCCACTTTAAACAATGCTACCTTATATAATGTTACTTACCCTACATTATTCATCTCATATGCATATGTAGATACTGTACTCTATATCATCGACTGCATCCTTATGTAATACATGTATCACTAGCCACTTTAACTATGCCACTTGGTTTACATACTCATCTCATATGTATATACTGTACTCGATATCATCTACTGTATCTTGCCTATGCTGCTCTGTACCATCACTCATTCATATATCCTTATGTACATATTCTTTATCCCCTTACTCTGTGTATAAGACAGTAGTTTTTTGGAATTGTTAGTTAGATTACTTGTTCGTTATTACTGCATTGTTGGAACTAGAAGCACAAGCATTTCGCTACACTCGCATTAACATCTGCTAACCATGTGTATGTGACAAATAAAATTTGATTTGATTTGATTTGACATGTTTCATAATGTTCTAGTATTTCTAGTAGTTGTCGTATATTATCTCCAATGTATCGTCCATGTAAAAAAACTGTCTGATCAGGATGAACAATACCTGGTAAAACCCTTTTAATTCTGAGTGCTATGCATTTTGCTAGTATTTTTGCATCACAACATTGAAGTGTAAGGGGACTCCAGTTTTTTTTAGATAGACTGGGTGTTTAGACATTATATTTGACTTTATATTTGCCATCTGGGTCTTGTTTTAATAATAGAGAAATCAGACCTTCCTGCTGAGTACCTGACAGACCACCATTTCTATAGGAGTAGTTAAAACAATCTAACAATGGAGCTTTTAGTATATCAAAAAATACTTGATATACCTCTTCCGGATTGCCATCAAGCCCTGGGGTTTTTCCAGACTGAAAGGATTTAATAGCCTCAAAAAGTTATTTCTCTGTAATTTGGCCTTTGCACTGATCTTTCTGTACATTTGTTAATTTTCCATTTTTTATATTATTTGAAAATAATTCCTTACCGTAATCTTCATTCAGTGGGAGAGGATGAGACGGAAAAGAGAACATTTGCCTAAAATAATTAGCTTCCTCTTTTAAAATATAATTCTGAGAATCATAGATGACTCCGTCTTCAGTAATGAGTTTCTGCAAATTATTTTTTGTTAGCGTTCCTGTATTGGAGATTCAGAAAGAATTTTGTGCATTTTTCTCCATATTCCATCCAGTTTGCTTTATTTTTGTAATAGATTACATTAAATCATTCTTGAATAATTTCTTATAACTTATTTTGTTTCTCTGTAGTGTCGTTTTTAATGCTATCTACCTGTACTATTAGTTCATGGATTTCCCTTGTCAGTCTTGTCTCTTTACCCAGAAACTGCTTTTTTATTATTGATGAATATTGAATTTAATGACCCCTGAAGGTACATTTAAAGGTATTCCAAACAATACGGGGATTTGCTGAACCTATATTATACTGGAAAAATTCAGTTTTAAATTATTTTGTCTTAGTTAAAAATAAGTTGTCCTCCAGTAAACTTTGATTACATTTCCAATATCCCCGTCCACGTGGAAAATCTATAAGAGTTATGTGAATGCCAATTTGATGATGATCCGATCGCATTCTGTCTCCTATTTTTTAACCTTTGATGCAAGAGAGAAAGAGACCAGAAAGTAGTCAAGACGATTAGCTTGATTAAGTCTCCTCCATGTATATCTCACTAGGTCGGTGTTTTTTAGTCTCCAAATATCCACTAATTCTAATGTGTCCATAATATTTGGGATTTCCTTAAGGGCACGGTGATGATAGTTTGTAGAGTGATTACCTTTACTGTCCATTGAGGTACTTAACACTGTGTTATAGTCTTCTACCATAATGATTAGATCATTTGTTGCCTGTGTAACCAATGTGAAATTGCTAGTTAGTTAGCGGTGGTGCGGACTAATAGCGTTTCAATCGGCGAGGGGACGGACTAAAGTTATACTGTTACATTGGTGCCGTGACCCGGATCACTGGTTGCTGCGGAAAAGGAGGAGGTCAAAAGGGGGGTGAGTGTAACCGATGTGAAATTGCTAGCTAGTTAGCGGTGGTGTGCGCTAATAGCGTTTCAATCGGTGATGTCACTCGCTCTGAGACCTGAAGTAGTTGTTCCCCTTGCTCTGCAAGGGTCGTGGCTTTTGTGGAGCGATGGGTAATGATGCTTTGTGGCTGTCAGTTGTTGATGTGTGCAGAGGGTCCCTGGTTCGAGCCCGGTAGGGGCGAGGGGACGGACGAAAGTTATACTGCCACACCTGTAAGTTCAATAAATTGGTAGAGATGTTTTCGAAGAAGTGTTGATCATCCTGATTCGGACCATATAGATTAATGAGCCAAATCTCTTTTTGGTCCACTTTCATATTCAAAAGGATCAACCTTCCTTGCGAATCATTCCTGATTATTTGCACATATCGAAATTTTTGTTCATTAATATCATCACACCCTTTGAGTTCCTTTGTCCATGACAGAAAATTATTTCACCACCCCATTCCTTTTTCCACGCAACTTCATCTAAGGATGTAGAGTGAGTTTAATGTAAA
Source organism: Oncorhynchus tshawytscha (assembly GCF_018296145.1). NCBI lineage: Eukaryota > Metazoa > Chordata > Actinopteri > Salmoniformes > Salmonidae > Oncorhynchus > Oncorhynchus tshawytscha. The sequence continues at coordinate 25,676,347 of NC_056433.1, read as the reverse complement.
CAGTATAGGTTATATTCCCTTTCTTTTAGCCATGTAAAGACTGATCTTCTTTTTTCATAATCTGCCAAATCGTTACAATTATAAAAAGCTATAATGGGGCGGCAGGGTAGCCTAGCGGTTAGAGTGTTGGACTAGTAACCAGAAGGTTGCAAGTTCAAACCCCTGAGCTGACAAGGTACAAATCTGTTGTTCTACCCCTGAACAGGCAGTTAACCCACTGGTCCTGGGTGGTCATTGAAAATAAGGATTTGTTCTTAACTGACTTGCCTAGTTAAATAAAGGTAAAATAAAATATACTTATTTCACCCCTCACCATATCTAGATACTATTCTCAGGCTAAATTGACCATAATTAGTGCTTGTGAAGTTACTGCCATCAGAGGTATTATGAAGGTCAAAACTAGAGCTTTCAAATGTCTGATATTTAGAATTCAAGACATAGTTTCTAGCAATTCTTTTATTTATTCCATTGCCTGTGAGCCAATGCCACAGAAAATTGAGACAAATTATGTGTGTAACAAATCTGAGTAGGTTGATGTGTATGATATTGGATATGATATGAAAGTGTGTATGATGTCTGTATAAGAGTATGACTATAATGTGTGATGTCCAAATAAATAATAACTCTGCCAATTTGCATGTTTGAGTGTCTGTGTGTAACATGTAGTGAGTATAGCCTTAATATTCATAATTGTAATCCATATTGTATCACCATCATAGTTGCATCATAATTACCTTTAACATCATTGAAAAACACATCCCAGCATTTCCACAGCAATTGACGTTTCACATGATCATGAAAGAGACCTTGCATTACTCTAGAGACGGCTTTACTACAGTACAAATGTATTCCGTACAATATGTTATTATTCCCCAATGCCCCTATTTTGATATCTTCCCCTTGCGTGTTGTAAAAATATATAAACTTGTAGACAAATACATTAAATAGATAGACAAACAATAAACACATTCAATTATAAAACAGTTCTTGACAAAAGAGAGAGGGAGAGAAGAGAAGAGGAAAGAGAGTGAGAGAAGAGAGCGAGATCAGGTGTGTGTGTGTGTATGTATAAGTCTGTACGTGTAAGCAAACATATAATTGAGTACGTGTATTCATATCCACTTCATAATGTTCAGATATTTTAAACAGCTCCTGTACTTTTTTTTCGTAACCTGAAGTCCCTGTAGAATTTAGTAGGGCCACGGTGTTATGGAGCTGTCTCGGAATAGCTGTCCATCTATAAAGAGTTTGTCCACAATGATAAAAGCACGCTTACCCTTCTCCCTTTGTTGTCTTTGTACCGGATACAGTCTCTTACGACGTTCATTTATCTCCTTGGAAAATTGGTCATTGAGACCGAATTTGGTCCCTTTAAGCTCCCTTCCTCTGCTTTTGATCAGCTCGTTTTGTTGGCAGTGTTCAAATTTTGCGATGATCGGTCGGGGACCCTTGGTCTTGTCGCTCCGAGCTCCAAGTCTGTGTACTCGGTGGAAAGCCACCTTGTTTACAGTCTCTATAGGAAGTTTCAATGCGGATTTCATGAATTCTCCGATTGCGCCCTCTGGATGATTGAATGCGTCCTCAGGAATACCAGAAAAAGAAATATTTTCACGCATGCTACGACTTTGTATGTCTAGTAGCGTCTCCTTCATCACCCTGTTTTCCCTGAGTATACAATCCGTGTTGGAATCGTGTATTTTTACCTTGGCTGTGAGTGTCTTGTTTTCTCTTTGGAGCTTGAGAATTTCACTCTGGCTGAACTTCAAACTCCCCTTCAGCCCTGCTACCTCCTCACACAACTTTTCCATTGTTGCATGGATTCCAGCCAGAGCATAAGCCTCTACCTCAATCGTAAGTAAATTGTCCGTGTCTGTAGATGAATCCGTTTTTCTTATTTTTGTCGGATTAAAGTTATTTTGTGAGGTGGTCGGATCTTTCCACGAAGGAGTATGTTGTTCCTCCATAGCGTAAAGCTGTTGGTACTCGACGATTTCCCTCAGGATCTCCTTGGTATCCAGATTGGCTCTATACTGAAACCAGTTGTTTTACGAAAAGATAACAACGAGTCTTTCCCACGACGACGACAGGTGTCTGTAGTACAGCCAGCTAGCACTCGTGGAATCCACGCAAAAAAAAGGAGCACAAACTTGCAGTCCCAGCCTTAAAGGCTAACCACGTTATGGAATTCTTAATAACAAAACTTTAGTTTGGATTAAAATCGATTTAATGAAAAAGTTTTAACGTAAACAACAAACCGAGTGTAGACAGTACAGTGTCCTGTTGTGCACTCTGATGACGCGTGACCGCTCTCCCTGGAAGGGTGGAACGGTATTGGCCTCATCCCCCACCATCGGGTTCTTGGTCACCTCCCTGACCATGGCCCTCTCCACCGATTGCTCAGTTTGGCTGGGCAGCCAGCTTTAGGAAGAGTCTTGGTGGTTCCAAACATCTTCCATTTAAGAATGATGGAGGCCACTGTGGTCTTGGGGACCTTCTATGCTGCAGATATTTTTGGTACCCTTCCCCGGATCTGTGCCTCGACACATTCCTGTCTCGGAGCTATACGAACAATTTCTTCGACCTGATGGCTTGGTTTTTGTTCTGACATACACTGTCAACTGTGGGACCTTATATAGACAGGTGTATGTTATACCAGTGCCCCCTGGTGGTGATACAAAGTAACTTTCTATGAACAAATACGTTCAACCTTTTATTCAAATAATTTCTGTCCTATATCTAACTTTTTATTCCACTATTGGGCCTTTACCCAATAACCCCCGCCATAATGCACAGACAAACAAACAATGAAACATACAACGCACTATACATAAACAACTCAACTCATTCACTTGGTAAATCTCAAACAAAATTATGACTATTCATAAACAACTCAACTCATTCACTGGGTACCTCTACAAAATAATAAAAAATAACTAGTATCTGGGTAATTACGTCAAATAAAATGAGGTGATTAACGCTGAATCACCTCTGCAAAACGAACTAGTATTTAACTCATAACCGACCAACCCCCGTAGGATAGGGCAAGCCTCAGATAGCTTCGTCAAACCACCTCTGCAAAATAACTCTCAATCAAATAATATCGGCAACCCCCGTAGGATAGGGAAGGCTTAGATGGCCTCGTCAAACCACCTCTGCACAATAAATAACTAGTAAACAAATAAAAATCATCAAGCCTTCATTTCATTCATCCTGTATTGACATGCATTTCACCAATAGCCTGTTACGTAAGTTTACCAAACTAGGATTAAGTTTACCAAAAATATGACTATGTCATATTCAAAGTGTATGTCTATATTTTAGATTGAGTGAGGTGCCACTTACGTGTTAGAAGGAAACCACACCAGTGAATACCATTTAATTACAGACTTAGATTAAACGGGTGTCTGCTTACCTTATTTAATTTTGAGCTGTGGCACCGTGGTGTGGAATCTCCCCCAACCGGGGTGACACTCACTCCTGGCTAGCTCGCCAAATGTTAGGGTTCGTTCCTTGGTCCGTTCCTGGCTCATTGGTAAAATTAGCATTATGACAATATCTTTAATGAAATCATTCAAAAACCTTTATTAATGCAATTGCAGACAGAAGTTGACAATCAGGAACATAGCATGCATGTTTCCGAGTAAGTTCTGCATCAAAGAAAAGGTCCCATATTATTGTATCAAACCTGTGTGTGATGTCACTGCCTACATCATTATATTTTACTCATGAGACCAAAACCATGCCAATACAGCTATATAAACAAGGATTTTAGTGTGTTATCTAAAAGCTTAGCAGTAAATGTCCAAGTTGATTTATAGTGGAATGTCTGACTAGTCTATCTCCTACTCCTCTTCTGTCTCAGTCACACATCTCTTTATGAGGCAGAGAGAGATAACTAGAAAACAACTGTGGAACAATATTAAAACCTCATAATATATATATATATATATATATATATATATATATATATTGTTAATCTGTAGTCTAGGACCCTATAAATGTAAAGAGGGAGGGGTCATATAACTATTAATACAACATAAGCATAATCAATTGTTTTAATACATCAATCATTTGGAACAGCCCCAATCATGACCCCTAGGTGACATTATTTATGCAATGCTTATTGAAATCCAGACCTTCCTCTTTCTAAGACCTACATGTACTAGAAAGTTCACGCAGCATGGATAGAACAACTAAACTCAGCAAAAAAAGAAATGTCCCTTTTTCAGGACCCTGTCTTTCAAAGATAATTAGTAAAAATCCAAATAACTTCACAGATCTTCATTGCAAAGGGTTTAAACACTGTTTCACATGCTTGTACAATGACCAATAAACAACTAATGAACATGCACCTGTGGAACGGTCGTTAAGACACAAACAGCTTACAGACGGTAGGCAATCTAACAGATACGGCCAAATACTTGATTGTATTTTACGAACATCATTTATAAAACTGCTGCATTTTAGTTGGATGCCAGAGCTGAGAAATGTTTTTTTTTGGTAACATCAGTATGTAAATGGTTGTATAAAAAGTGTGAAATATATATAAGCATTTGAACTATTCTAAATACAAATGTGTCTTTTAAAGTGTATGAATTTGTGTCAAAACTAATGAGCACTACATCATTCATATACTATTGAAATATTTAGTAATATGCATATACACTACAAACCTGTGATCATACATAAATCACCAACTAGCATGGAAAAGTGAAATAAGTCTAAAAAAATAACCATGACACAAATACACAATAAATGTGGGTCAATCAGAATCAGTGAGGGTCAGCGGTTACAATCAACACCACAGCCTGCATTTGGATGGTCAGCAGAGCTAGTCCTCTTATGAGAGTCTTACTTTCAATACTATAAATGATATTCATTCTCAATATACACAGCATGTTTCACATTATGGACTTGGAAGGAGACCGAAGTTGTGCCTTAATCATGGGTCCAGGATTAAGGCACAAAGGTGCTGTGCGTCGCAGCCGTTCTGAAGTTCCGGATGTGGATATAGAAAAATACATAAAACGATGGATGCAGCTAGCCCCTGACAGAGATGGAGGGAGAAAAAGGAGAGAGCAAGTGAGAAGTGACCAGACCTTGGAGGAGTGATGGAGAAAATGGAATGCCTACCAGAGCTTAAATAGAAAGAAAGCTTAAATAGACTAAATCAAATTACTTCTCATTGGTTCTGTGATCAAAAAATAAAATGTACATTTCAATTAAATTCTTTCCTGTTTAAGTAGTTTTTTAGTGTTTTGATACTATGTGCAAGGCAAATGATCAGCATTAAAAACATTGTGGATGGGTATAATTTGTACATATAAAATGCATAATAGTAATATTTAAAATCACTAAATCGGGTCATTTTGTATACACTTATTTAAATTTGAATCGTGCCGCTTCTGGGGGGATTCTGTTAAGATGCCGGCAAAGTCGGCTGAATCCGGTAGACGGAAACGGGCCGATGTACTTGGGACGATTCTGGACAGTCATTCATTTTGATTCTGGGCCGAGTTCAACACCCGATTCCGGGCCGATTCAATCAGTTCCGGCCACCCTGGAAGTGGGCCGTTTCTGGGCCAATTCCTCATTGCTAGCTGGGATGGGCACCCCCACAGCTAACACACACAACTTTCTCCACTGATACTACACATTCGTTCATCTCATGCCCTCCTGCACACTTCTCAAATCTACGAATCTCCCTCCTACACACTGCTGCAACATAAGCCCATAAATTAAAGCTCTCACGGGATAACTGACACATCCTAGCTTGACCTTGTTGGGCAAAACTCTGCATCAAAACTCAGCAGGACAGACAATGTGTTCTCCGTTTCACCATGGTCACCACCGGGTCTGCGTCACACCAAACGGCGGAGAAAATGTTCTAAACAGACGCTTCAGCTTTATAGCCCCTGTGACCTGTCTGGGTTACCCCTTCTGTCTGTGGTATAATTGGCTGCATTGCTCTGCTAACTAGCTAGCTATCTAGCAAAATTCTTAGTAGCCAGCCACTCCTTTGTCTAAGTACTGTATCTCTGGCCATCTAAACTTGGTAACGCGTACAAAGCTTGAGAGACGGCTGTTGGATTGTGATTGGATGATATCCAACGCATTCGCAACATGGCGACGTCCCAAGGATTCCAGATAGCACCCACCAAACTAAATTTAGAGGAACCTGCCTTTGTCCATTTACCCAAAGAAAGAGAAAGAGAGAAAAAGGCCATCAGGAAAAAGAAACTCAAGGAAATATAAGAACATACACACAAGCTTCAACTGATGCAAAGTCAGGTTGGTCATGAAAAGAGTGACATAAGCAGTAGAAGAATATAAATGATATACATACAAAACAAAACGTCTATTCTGTTCAACTGATCTCACTCATGACATGACTTTTAGTCTATTTTAGCATTACCTTTTTTTTTAGCATTAACGAAAAGGAGAAAACAAAAAGAAAGGAAACATCAGAGCAAAATGCAGGTCCTGGGCTTGTGAGAGGGTTGCTAATACCTATTTTTTACTTAAAAATTGCACCTTTGGTAAGGGCCTATAAGTAAGCATTTAGCCATAAAGTCTCTACACCTGTTGTATTCGGGGCACGTGACAAATACACTTTGATTTAATTTGATCAGTGTGGTGCAAAGTCATTGGGAAAGCAGAAATCGTACAGTGAATATGGCATACACGGCATCTTTATTGGGTGGATGGTTGAACCAAGACTTTTTTAATCGAGTTGCAGTAACACTGTCTGTGAGACAGGATCAACGAGACAAAACTCTTTGTTACTACTTGTGTATCCAACATGATCTACTGTAGAAGCATCTTCAACAATATATTATACACATTTAAAATATGCCCATTACATAAGAAAAGTCAATAGCAGCTGTATAACATGACTTAATACAACACACAGAAGTGGTAATGGCAACAATATGGAAAACCATAGCTTAATATAAAGTATGGAGTAAAAAATTAAGTAAAAATGTATTTTAAAAAAGGCGAATTCTCTGTCATGCAGTTAGCACTTGTCTGTACCAATGCAGCTAATTGACCTTCATAAGTTCCTGTATTTGTCTGGTCATCTATTATATTTGAATATTGCTGCGGTTTCTTTGGAAATCTGAATCGCAAAAAAGAAAAAGTACTTCAATACCATACATCATTTAAAGTGCTGTGTCTTGTTCAGAAGCTGGTTCAAGCTGGTCCATCATTTACTGAAGCGTCTAGACTCATAAACGTGTACAACAAAAAAGAGGCAAGTCTCTCAGACAGAACCCTTATACAGTGGCTTGCGAAAGTATTCACCCCTGTGCATTTTTCCTATTTTGTTGCCTTACAACCTGGAATTAAAATAGATTTTTGGGGGGTTTGTGTCATCTGATTTTCTCAACATGCCTACCACTTTGAAGATTTTTTATTGTGAAACAAACAAGAAATAAGACACACAAAAAAGAAAACTTGAGTGTGCATAACTACTCATCCCCCCAAGGTCAATACTTTGTAGAGACACCTTTTTCAGCAATTACAGCTGCAAGTCTCTTGGGGTATGTCTCTATAAGCTTGGCACATCTAACCACTGGGATTTTTGCCCATTCTTCAAGGCAAAACTTCTCCAGCTCCTTCAAGTTGGTTGGGTTCCGCTGGTGTACAGCGATCTTTAAGTCATACCACAGATTCTCAATTGGATTGAGGTCTGGGCTTTGACTAAGCCATTCCAAGACATTTAAATGTTTCCCCTTAAACCACTCAAGTGTTGCTTTAGCAGTATGCTTAGAGTCATTGCCCTGCTAGAAGGTGAACCTCCATCCCAGTCTCAAATCTCTGGAAGACTGAAACATGTTTCCCTCAAGAATTTCCCTGTATTTAGCGCCACCCATCATTCCTTCAATTCTGACCAGTTTCCCAGTCCCTGCTGATGAAAAACATCCCCACAGCATGATGCTGCCACCACCATGCTTCACTGTGTGGATGATGTTCTCGGGATGATGAGAGGTGTTGGGTTTGCGCCAGACATAGCATTTTCCTTGATGGCCAAAAAGCAAACTTTTAGACTCATCTGACCAGAGTACCTTGTTCCATATGTTTGGGGAGTCTCCCACATGCCTTTTGGCGAACACCAAACGTGTTTGCTTATTTTGTTCTTTAAAGCAATGGCTTTTTTCTGGCCACTCTTCCGTAAAGCCCAGCTCTGTGGAGTGTACGGCTTAAAGTGGTCCTATGGACAGATACTCCGATCTCCGCTGTGGAGCTTTGCAGCTCCTTCAGGATTATCTTTGGTCTCTTTGTTGCCTCTCTGATTAATGCCCTCCTTGCCTGGTCTGTGAGTTTTGATGGGAGGCCCTCTCTTGGCAGGTTTGTATGCTGTTCTTTGTATGCCATTTTAATATTTGATAATTAACCAATTATATTAGGCCACTCTTGGCCATGATTACAGACACCTGTGTCTTTTGACACTATATAAACGAGTCATCCCGCAGTGTTTGTGATTATACCCTGATGAAGACAGCTTGGCTGTCGAAACGTTGGTAATAAAATTTTTGCATCTGAGCTCCTAGAGTGTGCGGAATAAACGCTCTCTTTTATTTTTAAGTTTTCTACTCCGCTAACCAGCACCTTGCCTAAATAGGTGTGCGTTTATTTTCCTTCTAGATAGGTTTGTTATGGTGCCATATTCTTTACATTTTTTAATAATGGATTTAATGGTGCTCTGTGGGATGTTCAAAGGTTCTGATATTTTGTATAACCCAACCATGATTTGTACTTCTCCACAACTTTGTCCCTGACCTGTTTGGAGAGCTCCTTGGTCTTCATGGTGCCGCTTGCTTGGTGGTGCCCCTTGCTTAGTGGTGTTGCAGACTCTGGGACCATTCAGAACAGGTGTATATATACTGAGGTCATGTGACAGATCATGTGACACTTAGATTGCACACAGGTGGACTTCATTTAACAAATTATGTGACTTATGAAGTTAATTGATTGCACAAGATCTTATTTGGGGACTTCACAGCAAAGGGGTGAATACATATGCACACACCACTTTTCCGTGTTATAATTTTTCAATTTTTTTGAAACAAGTTATTTTTGAAATTTCCTTTCACCAATTTTGATTATTTTGTGTATGTCCATTGCATGAAATCCAAATAAAAATCTATTTAAATTACAGGTTTTAATGCAACAAAATAGGAAAAACGCCAATGAGGATGAATCATTTTGCAAGGCACTGTAGAACTCACAACATTATTCCAGAAAAGTCCACAAATCTTCACATCAATAGATTCATTGTGTGTTGGACCAAGCCATGTTTTATGGCAGGTCCAGGTCAAAGGCTATAATTCTTGGCTAAACATACATTTTAAAAACAATAAAATGGTGCCATCTGCTTTGCTTAAAAGAAAGAATTTTAAATTATTTATACTTTTACTTTTGATACTTACGTAAGTATTTTTTATAAATTACATTTACTTTTGATACTTAAGTATATTTAAAAACAAATCAATTTACTCAAATAGTTTTTCACTGAGTGACTTTTACTTCAGTAACTTCATATTAAGGTATCTATACTTTAACTCAAGTATGACCATTGGGTACTTTTAGGTGTTGATGAAAGACTCTGTAGCACCAGTGCTGTTGGAAGAATTTGCAACTTCCGAAACATTGTAGACATCTGTCAAAGCAAGAGAAGTCAAACAGTTGGTTTGTTATATAAAGCAAGGCAGGGTGATTATTTAAGAAAACAAATATTTAAAGAACTGTGATCATTTCAAAATTCAAATTTAAAAAAATGGTGAGCTTACTCCTCCTTATCCTTCTTCGGATGAAGTTTAATGCACTGGTTGATGATGTTGCCGCGCCACCACTAGTACTCTGGAATGGACAAAATAAATGATATACACTCATTGGGCAATCAATATTTGCTGATACAGTAGTAAGTCTTATCAGAGAGAACTGGATCTATGAGGAAGGCCAAAAGCAGCCCATTAAACTCATGGTTTAACTTGAGAATTCTGAAATTGCAAAACATGTTTAAGTACAAGGATCATCAGTGCACATAGTACACATGTAATTAACATGAATCATTTGAGGTAAATATAGAAGAAACGGTGGGAAGAGATGTACTTACCCTCGTACGGTCAGAGCCTGGGAGGATGGAAGAGAACGTTCCTACTATAGCTGACCGGATCTGAAAGCACAGGACCATTTAATTAAAAAATCACAACACTCTTAAATGCAAAAAGGTATAAACAAAAAATTTATGACTTTTCAGACACATACCTTGCCGTCTAAAAGTGTTCCAAACACCAAAACAAAGAAACCCTTTTCAAGAAAGATTAAAGATTAATGTACATAATACAATGTTGCCAATGTTGTCCGACATCATGAAAATAAATGTAGTTGTAAACATGTTGACATTTTACATCAGAACTCATTACTTGCAACTTTCAGTTGGAAAATAAAAATGAAATAAAGATTTCAGTGTATGGCACTATTATGGAAAATAATGCACCAATGTATTCAGTTACCTGTAGTGAATTGAAGAGGGCAAATACAACATGGATTCCCTTATTTGTTGGATCAACCATGGTTCCTACTCCCAGTCCCCAGGTAAGGCCAAAGAATGGAGTCAGAATGGCCAGACACCTGGCAATGACCACAACAGCATTTCTCTCATCTGGCTGGGTAGCATCCCCCACCCCTCTCCTCAGCATTTTGTACAGAACCACAATCAGGATCAAAAAGTTGATGACCACTATGGTCAGGGCAGGGATCACAAAAGCAAGGAGAGCCATTGTCTTGTCCCAGTTGAGCCAACATGCCTGGTTTTCCTTGATGTATCCACCACTAGGAGCTGTTGCTGCCACAGTAACAACAGCAATGATAAGAGGTGCCCCATAGCCTACTGAGAAGCCAATAGCCAGCATAGTTGATTTTGACATATGGGAGAAAACCAAGATGGTCCGGTAGAAAAGGAGAAGGCCTGAGATCAGCATCCAAAAGAACAGAGCAAGGTAGAAAAAGTGAATGAAAAACGTAGCTGCAGTACATGCCGGTATAGGTGTTGTGGTGTCTTCGCCTGGGTTTTCAAGGGTATTTTTTGATATTGATGCACCAATAATGAACCAAATGTCGGCAATCAGGAGAGACACAGCGATGTTCACAATGGAGACATGGCGCATGTAAGAGGTGTTGTTTCTGGTCATGGCCTTCCATACACAAGCCTCAATGATGAGACAAATGACTAAGCTACCCATCGATATGCCAACTCCAACATAAGTGATTATATCCAAAGCATCTTGAATCTCTTTCGGAATGGAAGTTGACATCAAAATGGAGAAGGAGGTCAGATGGTTACAGTGACAGGTGACCTTGCCCTTCTCATTAGACTTCAGTTTACATCCTGTGTCATCCCATCCTCCAAGGCTGTTAAAAAGGCTGAAGTTCCAGAAAACACACTGAGGATTGAATGTGAGCGACTTGTTCAACTTGTCGAAGCTCAATGAGACATTTTTAGTCGTTCCATTCAACTTCACCATCACTACAACACCATTGATGGTGTTGTCATTGGCACTTTGGTTGCTGCCATTCCTGGCAGGTAACACATTTCTGAGGGTGCGGAACGTTAGAGTGGTGATGGTGAGGTGATTGGAATTAGTCTCTGGAATCTCTATTAACACACTTGAACTTAAGTTTGTGCTGAATGAGTTGTCAAATGTGTCTTGGTTTAACTGAATTAGATTTGTTGTCACATTAAAGGACGTCGTTGGGAGAGAACCTGCAAAAAATTCCATGGAGCCCAGTAAACTAGAGCTGGTGTTCTTATTTTGGTCGGCATTGAGAAAGACCCAGGATTCTTTTGCTTCATCAGAAACTAGGACATTCACTGTTTCTAGAATGTTCTGGGAGTCAATGAGAAATCTGAGTTAGGTCCAAACTTAATGTTAATACTTTAGTTGTTATTTTTTAAAGCAAAACATGCACTTATGCTTATCTCACCACTATCAATAAACTTAAGCCTATTTCATTAGTTTTACTTTATTTAAAGCATCAACCTATTTTCCAAACTTCATGCATTCAAAGTATACTAAAACCAAGTGAACTGATATACTGTATATTTTTGTTTCTCTTGCACTGATCTCTACAGTTTATCTGTGCTTGTTTTGTTTGTTTTCAACATACCTTTATCTCAGACTGGCTGATATTCTTTGAAACGCTTGCAACAATTCTCAGAATATCAACAATGGTCGAAATAGTTGCACTTGAACTAACGATTTTCTCTTTTAGATCAACAGCGGTATTATTAAGTTTTGTTAAAAATTCTTCAACTGTTGCCTCTTTCAAGTCCTGCAGAGGAAGATATGATTATACTTAGCAATTATCCTGAATGTCATACACTTACATTTAGGACATCTAAGAGAAACATGTTTGAAAATAAATAAATATCATAATTGCTCACAAAACTCTCAAATCATACAAATGAGTTTTCCTTCAAATGGATAACAACAACAGAAAATCATGCTCCAAATGATAAATACAGTCAAGACAACGATTGCTAGGGTTTACCAGTCATGGTAGGTGTTATTAAAAAGTATTACCTGAGATGAGATCAGTAGCTCATTGATTGCAGTCAAGACACAAGTGTCAGTCTGAGGTATCCAATGTCCACTTTTACAAATCGCTGTCTTTCTTCCATCCTCACCTTTCTTACATAGTGCCACTGATGTGTCTTTCTCTTGGCCACTACCATATTCCTGATCGTAGCAAATTATATCTAGAAAACATTATTTATTTTTTTAGAAATTTGAAACAGCAAATACTGTATTCAAAGACAGAAAATACTGTACTTACCTCCTACGAAAATAGTCAATTTTGTAGTCTTTTCATATCCTGTTGGGTCTTTCACTTGGCATGTTAATGTGACAACTTTGGATGATACATCACAGTTTTGAATTTGATAGTTATATTTAATGCAATTGTCAGGAGTCTCATCTATAAATGATACATGTAAAAAAAAGGTCAGATGGTTATAATATAGATAACATGGTTTATGCGTTTATTTATTTGGTCTCTTGTCATATTGAAAAGGAAGTCTGATTTTCAACAAACACTTACTTGTGGGCAATTCTACATCGCCTTCTTTCCACATTAGTTTATAGGGAGTCTGCACACAACACTCCAATGGCTGACTATTCCCCGCCGAACAATGGGTATTGATTTCTGTCTTCGTTTGAATAATGGGAGCATCTTTGATGTCAATTTGACCCCTTTGGTAGAAATAGATTTCGTCACTCTTCAGAGTGCATTCATATTCCCCTGGGATGAAACAATATTGACATTGTTGAGTCAAGAAACAATATCTGGACAGAATTTTTTTTTCATCCTTTGTCTTCTTTAACTTTGGGTGGGTATGCTCTGGGTTTTTAGATTTCAATGTTATAGAAACCAAAATGTAACAGTGATTAAAAAAAGATAATAAAATTGTCATTACACAATTGATCATATTTAGATTATAGACTCCTGCTTTCCTGCCAGGGTAGTTTAATTGTATTTTAAAAAAGCGTAAAAAATGCACTCTTCAACTTACCTTTATCATCAGCAATTACATTTTTGATACCAAGTGTTGTCTTTTTTGATGCAAAATCATCTGTATTGATGGTGAACCTTCCAGTCGATGTTAAAACTCTTCCCTTTCGTTTCCACTCAACGCTTTTAATAGTACCCATCTTTACAGTATCAGGAGGTGGTCCACACTCCAGAGTCATGGTGCCATCAGTGTAAATGGTAGTTGGTTTATACCTTAATACTGTGCTACCTTGGAAAAGATTGAGACATTCGTGGTCAACAGTTTTTTAGACCGATATTTAAAGCATCTTTTTTTTGGTCATAAGAATTTGCAATAATGTGATTTGAGAACGTTTTTAAGGACTTACTGCTATAAATAATATTGAAAGAGCTAATATCAACTTGATACAAAGCTGGAAGTGATGTTGCAAGTCCAGCATTAGCTTTGTTAATTGCAGTGGGATCTGCAGCTGTGGTCCTAACATCAAAGTTGGCTATAACACTTCCACGGCTGTTAACAGGAACCAAAGAGAGAATACAGAAATAAATACATGTTGAATGGAAACAGCTTACTTCCATAACAACAGTAGATACCTACCTGAAACTTGTCAATGTTGCTGAAATAAACCCTGGCATGTTCTTCCTATACTGGGCCTGGATCTGTGTGAGATAATGACATTGATCATGTAAAAAAAAAATGTTGCAATATTTCCAATGCACTACATGACCAAAAGTATGTGTAAACCTGCTCGTCGAACTATGGAGTGGGTCCCCCCTTTGCTGCTATAACAGCCACTCTTCTGGAAGGCTTTACACTAGATGTTGGAACATTGCTGTGGGGACTTGATTCCTTTCAGCCACAAGAGCAATAGTGAGGTGATGATGAGCAATTAGGCCTGGCTCGCAGTTGGCGTTCCAATTCGTCCCAAAGGTGTTCGATGGGGTTGAGGTCAGGGCTCTGTTCAGGCCAGTCAAGTTTTTCCACAATGATCTCGACAAACCATTTCTGTATGGACCTCGCTTTGTGCACGGGGGCATTGTCATGCTGAAACAGAAAAGGGCCTTCCCCAAACTGTTTCCACAATGTTGGAAGCACAGAATCATCTAGAATGTCATTGTACGCTGTAGCGTTAAGATTTCCCTTCACTGGAGCTAAGGAGCCTGAACCATGAAAAACAGCCCCAGACATTATTCCCCCTCCACCAAACTTTACAGTTGGAACTATGCATTTGGGCAGGTAGCGTTTTCCTGATTAGTTTGCCAGACTGCCAGATGGTGAAGCGTGATCCATCACTCCAGAGAACGCATTTCCACTGCTCCAGAGTCCAATGGCGGTGAGCTTTACACCACTCCAGCCGATGCTTAGCATTGCGCATGGCTTGGTTTTATACACCTGTCAGTAACGGGTGTGATTGAAATAGCCAAATCCAATCATTTGAAGGGGTGTCCACATACTTTTGTATATATAGTGTACATCCGAAGCATTCATAATCATTACAATGAAAATGTATCCTGGCTAGATAATTGGATGAATAGTTATTTAATGCATTTGATAATTTACTTGGGCCAACAATAGGCTTGAGTCATGTACTTACAACTGGTTCAATATCGCCTTTGTACTTTTGGTATTTGACACTATTTTTATCATTTAGTTCGTTGGTGAACTCTTCATTCATTTTGAAGGACATCGCCAGCAACAGAATATCTGAAACAAAAGAAGAAGAATGACAAACGTGCTTAAATGGAATGGAATTGTTGCTACCTATACTGTATATCCTATTATTCACTCCCCTCCATATGGATTTGGACAGTGGAGATAAAGTGTTACATTTGGTTTTATACTCCAGCTTTTTGGAATTGAGATCAAATATTTCATATGAGGCAACAGTACAGAATGTGTCCTGTTATTTGAGGGTATTTTCATACATGTCTGTTTTACTGTTTAGAAATTAAACCACAGGGCCTCCCAAGTGGCCCTGAGATTAGAGATTTTGGGTTCGAGTCCAGGCTCTGTCACAGCCGGCAAAGACCGGAAGAACCATGGGGCGGCGCAGAATTGTCCCAGCGTCTTCCGGGTTAGGGGAAGGTTTGGCCAGCAGGGATGTCCTTGTCCCATCGCGTACTAGAGACTCCTGTGGCTGGCCGGGCACAATGCACGCTGACACGGTCGCCAGGTGTACGGTGTTTCCTCCGACACATTGGTGCGGCTGGCTTCCGGGTTAAGTGGGCATTGTGTCCAGAGGCAGTACGGCTTGGTTGGGTTGTGTTTCGGAGGACGCACAGCTCTTGACCTTCGCCTCGAACGAGTCCGTACGGGTGTTGCAGTGATGAGTCTGACTGAACTGACTGATACCGTGAAATTGGGGAGAAAATGTTTTTTTGTTTTTTATAAAAAAAAAAAAATAATTAAAAATTAAAAATAAAGAAATTAAAGCACTTTATGTATCTTGTCCCCACATTTGAGAAAGTCATAAGAAAAATGTACTTATAGTGTAGTAAAGTAGTCACAAGTGTAGTATTTGTTCTCATATTCCTTGCACTCAACGACTGAATCAAGCTTGTGACTCAACAAACTCATTGAATGCATTTGCATTTTGTTTGTGTTTCAGATGATATTTTTCCCTATAGGAACTGAATGGTGAATAATGCATTGTGTCATTTTGGAGACCCTTTTATTGTAAGTAAGAATAGAAGATGTCTCTGAACACTTCTACATGAATGTGGATGCTACCATGATTATGGACAATCGTGAATGAATCGTGAATAATAATGACTGAGAAATTAACAGAGGCACATCATACACCCCAAAAATGCTATTGCTAATGCTGAGAGGTTAACATGTTTTGTTGTAGCCTCTGTAACCTTCTCACCCATCAAGGTTCATGATTGATTCATGATTTTTCATAATCACGGCATAATCAGGATTTATCTAGCAGTGTTCAGAAACATCTTCTATTCTTACACATACCAGCTGGTTTTGTAGTTGGTGGTGGTGTTGTTGGTGGTGGTGGTATTGTTGTTGTTGGTGGTATTGTTGTTGTTGGTGGTATTGTTGTTGGTGGTGTCGTTTTTGTAGTTGCTAGTGGTGGTTCAGTAGTTACTGTAGTTCCTGTTGGGAGAGACACATGGCTTAGTAGTAAGTGAAAGCTACAGTACAAAACCACCTACCTGTGGTGGTTGTTCTCTGCTCTGTTGTGGGCTAAGGTGTTGCAGAGGCTACAGCAAAGCGGTAATATACAGTAGTGACAGACAAACTACATTGTTAGATCTGTTTGGTGAACTATGGTTCACCTACTGGTGAATGTGGTCAGGATTCATTTAGAAGTGTTCAGAAACATCCTCTATTCTTACACACACCGGCAGGTTTTGCAATTGTGGTTGGTGATGGTATTATCACAGTTGGTGGTGTTGTTTTTGTACTTAATGCTGGTGTTGATTCAGTAGTTAATGTATTTGTGGGTGCAGTAGAGTCTACAGCAGAGAAGTAACAGATTGTTAGGTCTGTTTGGTGAAGACCGCTTTAGACAGGTTTTGTTATACAGAAGTTGATGACACTTACCAGTGTCTGTGGTCGGTTGTGTTGTGGGGTCAACTGTAGTGGTCTGATTTGTTGTAGCTGCAGGTGTAGTAAAGTCTACCAAGAGAGAAGTAACATAGTGATAAACTAAAGAAGCAGATTAACAGAAACTCATAATGACTCAGAAAGTATTATTTGATGGCCTTTAAAAGCACTTAGCCTGGTCACTGTGGTCAGTTCTGTTGTGACAGATAGTGACAACAAAAATGCCATTTTGTTCTGAACTAAAATATGTTAGCAGTCATACTGGTAACTGTGGTCAGTTGTGTTGTGGGGTCAGCTGTAGTACTTTGTCCTGTTGTGGGGGGAGTTGTTGTAGAGTCTACAGAAGGGAAGAAACATGGTGATTGAATGTCAGATCGTTTGGTGGTGAACTCTGCTTCAGACAAGTTTTGTTCTCCAGAACTTGATGAAACTTACTGGTAACTTTGGTCATTTGTTCTGTAGTGCTGGCCTCAGGTGTCGTAGAGTCTTAACAAGAGAGAAACAGAAATTGTGACAAATATGTGAGGAACTGAGGTTCAGAATAAATGATTTTCAGCAGTTAATGACTGTATTTCCAGGTAACTGTGGCCAGTTGTGTTGTGAGGTCAGCTGTAGTACTTTGTCCTGTTGTGGGTGCAGTTGTTTTAGCGTCTACAGCAGGGGAGAAACACAAATGTTGTTCTCCAGAACATGATGATACCTACTGGTAACTGTGGTCAGTTGTGTTGTGTTATCAACTGTAGTTATTTGTTCTCTAGTGCTGGCCTCAGGTGTAGTAGATTCTAAATTAGAGAGAGAGAGAGAGAGAGAGAGAGAGAGAGAGAGAGAGAGAGAGAGAGAGAGAGAGAGAGAGAGAGAGAGAGAGAGAGAGAGAGAGACAGACAGACAGACAGACAGACAGACAGACAGACAGACAGACAGACAGACAGACAGACAGACAGACAGACAGACAGACAGACAGACAGACAGACAGACAGACAGACAGACAGACAGACAGACAGACAGACAGACAGACAGACAGACAGACAGACAGACAGAGAGCGAGGGAGCGAGGGAGAGATTGTGACAAACGTGAAGACCCGAATTTCAGAACAAATTATTTTTACGAGTACTTGATTGTATTTACTGGTAACTGTGATCAGTTGTGTTGTGTTATCAACTGTAGTTATTTGTTCTGTAGTGCTGGCCTCGGGTGTTGTAGAGTCTAAAGCAGAGAGAGAGAGAAAGAGACTGTGACAAATATGTGATGAACTGAAGATCAGAACAAATCATTTTCAGCAGTTAATGACTGTATTTCCAGGTAACTGTGGTAAATTGTGTTGTGGGGTCAGCTGTAGTGGTCTGTTTTGCTGTGGCTGCAGGTGTAGTAAAGTCTATCAAGAGATAAGCAACATAGTGATAGATTGAAGAAGAAACATATTAATATAAACTCATATTATGTTTAGAATTGTTTTTACCAGCCTTTAGAAGCTCTTAGTCTAATGGTCACTAGTGTCAGTTCTATTGTGACAGATAGTGACTTGTTAATGCAGCTTTGTACTGAACTAAAATATATTAGTGTTCACTTACTGGTAACTGTGGTCAGTTGTGTTGTGGGATCAAGTGTAGTACTTTGTTCTGTAGTGCTGGCCTCTAAAGCAGAGAGAGAGAGAGAGAAAGAGAGAATGGGACAAATGTGTGAAGAAGTGGAATTCTGAACAAATTATTTTCACCAGTACTTGATTGTATTTACTGGTAACTGTGGTCAGTTGTGTTGTGGGGTCAGCTGTAGTAATTTGTTCTGTTGTGGGTGCAGATGTTGTAGAGTCTACAGCAGTGGAGAAACACACATTTTGTTCTCCAGAACCAGATGATACCTACTGGTAACTGTGATCAGTTGTGTTGTGTTATCAACTGTGGTTATTTGTTCTTTAGTGCTGGCCTCGGGTGTTGTAGAGTCTAAAGCAGAGAGAGAGAGAGAAAGAGACTGTGACAAATGTGTGATGAACTGAAGATCAGAACAAATCATTTTCAGCAGTTAATGACTGTATTTCCAGGTAACTGTGGTAAATTGTGTTGTGGGGTCAGCTGTAGTGGTCTGTTTTGCTGTGGCTGCAGGTGTAGTAAAGTCTATCAAGAGATAAGCAACATAGTGATAGATTGAAGAAGAAACATATTAATATAAACTCATATTATGTTTAGAATTGTTTTTACCAGCCTTTAGAAGCTCTTAGTCTAATGGTCACTAGTGTCAGTTCTATTGTGACAGATAGTGACTTGTTAATGCAGCTTTGTACTGAACTAAAATATATTAGTGTTCACTTACTGGTAACTGTGGTCAGTTGTGTTGTGGGATCAAGTGTAGTACTTTGTTCTGTAGTGCTGGCCTCTAAAGCAGAGAGAGAGAGAGAGAAAGAGAGAATGGGACAAATGTGTGAAGAAGTGGAATTCTGAACAAATTATTTTCACCAGTACTTGATTGTATTTACTGGTAACTGTGGTCAGTTGTGTTGTGGGGTCAGCTGTAGTAATTTGTTCTGTTGTGGGTGCAGATGTTGTAGAGTCTACAGCAGTGGAGAAACACACATTTTGTTCTCCAGAACCAGATGATACCTACTGGTAACTGTGATCAGTTGTGTTGTGTTATCAACTGTGGTTATTTGTTCTTTAGTGCTGGCCTCGGGTGTTGTAGAGTCTAAAGCAGAGAGAGAGAGAAAGAGACTGTGACAAATGCGTGATGAACTGAAGATCAGAACAAATCATTTTCAGCAGTTAATGACTGTATTTCCAGGTAACTGTGGTAAATTGTGTTGTGGGGTCAGCTGTAGTGGTCTGTTTTGCTGTGGCTGCAGGTGTAGTAAAGTCTATCAAGAGATAAGCAACATAGTGATAGATTGAAGAAGAAACATATTAATATAAACTCATACTATGTTTAGAATTGTTTTTACCAGCCTTTAGAAGCTCTTAGTCTAATGGTCACTAGTGTCAGTTCTATTGTGACAGATAGTGACTTGTTAATGCAGCTTTGTACTGAACTAAAATATATTAGTGTTCACTTACTGGTAACTGTGGTCAGTTGTGTTGTGGGATCAGGTGTAGTACTTTGTTCTGTAGTGCTGGCCTCTAAAGCAGAGAGAGAGAGAGAGAAAGAGAGATGGGACAAATGTGTGAAGAACTGGAATTCTGAACAAATTATTTTCACCAGTACTTGATTGTATTTACTGGTAACTGTGGTCAGTTGTGTTGTGGGGTCAGCTGTAGTAATTTGTTCTG